>NC_056729.1:387671700-387971700 GCF_019279795.1 Protopterus annectens
GTAAACAAATCCTATATATATTTAACATTGGTTCAACTAATGGAAGTTAATCAATATAAAGACCTGGAAATTATGATTTCATCTAATTTATCTTTCAGTATTCATGCAAACACAGTCAGCAAAGAAACTATTAAACAAATGTATTACTTATCAAGGACTTTGTCAACCTGGGATGATGAATGTCTCACTATCATTCATTTATAAAACTAATATAAAACCTATTTTAGTATGCAATACTGTGTTCTATGTATATGCAAAGGGACAATGGAATATATATTAGAGAATGTAGAAAAAGCTTTTACAAAAAGAATTAGTTCAATAAAGGGAAATTAACTACAGGAGCAGATGCAAAAAATGAAATTTGTATTCCATGTGGTATAGGTAGATACAATGGAAATTAATACTTGCCTACAAGACTTCTTATGATCCTATACTACAATTTTTAACATGGAAGCTTACAGAAATGAAAAAAAAGCACCATAAAAATAATATGGCATTTTAATAGTGTTATGTAAAACAAAATTATGTCATTCATACATCACAGACAAATGCTATGCTTTGGAATACCATTACTATCAAGACTGATCTTCCTAAAAAACAGGACATTTTAAAAGAGCCCCTAATGAATGGGTAGGTGGCAGAGTTTATGAAGCTTATATCAGGAAATGAGTGTTCTTTGATGGCTGTTAGGCCAGAACACTGCTATAGGAATTATGAACTTATGAAAATGAAAGAAAAGAACAGGGAATGACATGGCACTTTACAGGATAAATATAGCTGCTAGCATATTAGCAAAACTTCTTGCTTCAAGGCTAAAGAAATTACCTTCCAAAGGTGCTACAAGTAAATTTTGTTAAGGAAAAAGGATTTTAAGCACTGCAAATGTATGTTGCAATTTTCAGCAAATGTTATTTTGTTGTAAACAAGACATCAAATTTACCAATCTTAGAGGACTATGATAAATACGGAAAGAACTTCAGAGAACACTTTAACTGGTGTAATGCTCAGATCCTATACTAATTTAGGGCAGCCTAAGTACCTTTTTCTCCTGCACAGCCTAAGAAGCTGTTTCCTATCTTGCTATTATCACTCTGTCTGAGACTCTCTCCCAGTACCTGATACCCATATCACTACTGTCCCTTACCTTGCACTTCCCAGCTTCTACCCCTCAATACTTACCTGTATCTACTGAACTTTTCCTCAGTATTCACCTGCACACAGATAGTTTTTTCTGCTAGTCCTTAGCCACCTGTTTCTTGGTTAATGGCCATTCGTCAGTATCTGCCTCCTATTCTTCTTCTTACTCCTACCACCCCTCCTGTATATTTGCTTGTTTCCTTTTTTCCTTGCCTACCCTTTCCTCTAGGTTATCCCACTCCCTATATTCTAGCTGCTATCATTCTATGGTTATCCCCTCCTTGCTTACCTGTCTGCCTCTTCATTCCCCTCCCCTCTCTACCTCACATTCTTTCCTATCCCATATAGCCTTCTTGCTCTGCGAGGCGCCATCTTTAGATATAGGATTCTACCCCCTGGCTGCTCTGCGTACCTGGCCCTAGCGTCCTTGTAAGTCATTTGTTCTGTTTGTTTTTAAATGTTTCAATAATCAATGATAGTCTAATGGAATTGTTTTACTGTTGGTTAACATTAATCTTTATATATCTGTAGTTGTTAGCTGCTTTTAATGAATGTACAGCTGCAAGTAATGTGTAAATGCTCAGCTGTTATCTGCGTGTACCACGTGGAGTAATCGCAAGCTAACCCACTTGAAGTAAGAGCTGTGTAATTCATCCTTACTCACTTATACTCATAGAAGGGCACTAAAGCACAAGGTTCCTTAACAATTAATCTTGGTGCACCTCTTTGCTAATTGTTTTACACTAGGACGAACCTGCTTTATGTTCCTTTAACCCTCTTGGCAGCAACTGAGGCTTGTATTTTAACCTCTGGGTTTGTGTGAGAGTTCAATCGTACTTTCACTTACTAAAAAAGTGGTACTAGTAGGTTGCGCACACCCCTCGTGCAGTCTATAATTTATTTTATTTTTAGCTGCTCTCCGATGGCATCGGAGACCATATGAGCATTTGTACTCCAACACAACAACCGCAGGTAGTGCGGGCTTACCCTGATTTCCTCCACTCTGTTATGTACTAACTGTAAACGTGAGAGGCCCAAATGGCACAGTTAGCACGTCCCCTTATAAACATTTAATTGTTTATTCCCTACTACACAACTCCTCTGACTTTATTGTACACCTTCTTACTTCTAGAGACCAGGGGAATTATTTCTAATTGAAGATAGCGCTGCTACTGTTTTTCATTGCCTGGGGCTATATGGAAACTTTATAAGGTGTGGGAGCTGCCGGTGACCTAGCGGTGATAATAATAGTGTTATATTTTTTTATAGCAGGCATTAGTTCCCAGATATGAAGCAAATTTAACCTAGACCATGTGTTTATTTGTTATACCTTCTGCAGCATATCTTTAACTAGTGAGTAATGCTTGTAGACACCTGGGGAATTATTTCTAATTGAAGATAGTGCTGCTACTGTTTTTTATAGCTTGAGGCTATATGGAAACTTTATAAGGTGTAGGAGCTGCCGGTGACCTAGTGGCGATAATAATAGTATTAGTATTTTTAGACCAGGTGTTAGTTTCCAGGTATGAGGCAGATTTAACCTAGACACTGTGTTTATTTGTTATACCTTCTGCTGCACTTCTTTAACTAGTGAGTAATGCTTGCGGTTACACTGTTTTGCGTGGGCAGAAATAAACGGTGTGGTTGCTAACTACATTGTATGTTCTTTAGACTCCATTTGGCAATATAAGTAGACTATCCACGTATAAAAGGTGAAAACCTCATTTTGAGCTGCAACTGTTCTGTATATTCCTGTTGTTACTGTTATCACTATCGCAGATTTATTTTAATTGCCTTAGCTAAAAAATGGTTACCTTTTAGACCTCATACTGTGTCCGAAGATTGTTGGTGCATATGTGTAATTATTAACACATAGCAGCTCTTGTAAAAGGCATTTACAACTAGGATATTTAATCATATTCAACTATCGCCCCATAGCCCTACTCTCCCCTCTAGCCAAAATAATGGAAAAATGTATACACCACCAACTACTTGATCACCTTCTCCTACATAACCTTCTAGCAGACTGTCAACATGTTTTTAGGCCACACCACAGTACTACTACTGCCCTACTATCCTTCACTGATTACATCAACAAGCATCATAACAATAATAGGCTCTCTACTGCTTTGTTTATAGACTTTGATATGGTGAACCATCAATTACTACTACAAATACTAGAACAATACTCACTCAACACAAAGACATTATAGTGGTTCAAGTCCTATCTAGAAAACAGACAGCAAGCTGTTCTCTGGGACAACAATCTCTTTACTCTTCTTCCTATTACTCTTGGGGTCCCACAAGGCTCCATCCTGGGACCTCTCCTCTTCTCTATCTTTATCAACGACCTACAGTTAAATATTCCACAATCTACCTGCATAAAATATATACTGCGGTGGTGGTGCTGCGGTAGCATTGTCGCCTTACAGTTAGACGTTGCCCGTTCGATTCTCAGTTAGAGCGTCTTCTGTGTGGCGACATGAGTGAACGGGCATTCCTTCATTGAAGGTTGTGCATTAGACCCGGCAAGCCAGCACGTAAAACTCTACTGCCAATCATTAGCGGACCGGAGTTCCGCTGTGGCAACCCCTAACCGGGAAAAGTCAAAAAGACACAAACAAACCTGCATAAAATATGCAGATGATTCCACATTAGTGTGTTTTGCCACCTTAGCATCTGAGCTCCAATCTATCACCCAGTCAGTATTTACCTCAGTTGAAAAATGGTTTTTGCAACATTGCCTCCTACTAAGCGCAAAAAAAATCAAGTTACATGTTTTTACTCCTTCACAGAAGTCTCATCCAATAGACCTAACAGTCAAATCAAGCAATGGTACTATAATTATACCCAATCCAACCACCAAGCTCTTAGGGGTAAGTATAGATCACAATCTCAACTTTGACACACATATTAGCACTACAATCAAAACTGTTAACAGAAAACTGGGCTCACTGTGCAAGATAAAGTCATTCCTTACCCCTGAATCCAAAACTATCATTTCCCATACTCACCTGATGTCTACGCTCCTCTATGCTTCATCTATCTATACAAATCTTTCCAAAACTAACCTAAACAAACTAGTAACCTCCTACAACAACATTGCCAGATTTGCTACTTGTTCACTGTATAGAACTCATCACTGTTTAAACCTCAAACAACTAAGCTGGCTTGAATTCCAGAAACAGCTACTATTTCAGCAACTTACAATTACCCACAAGATTCTCTTTCACACCAATAGGACTCCTATTCTTTGTAGCATTGCAACTCCTTATAGAAATCTTACTACCCTATGCTCAGCAAATAAACTACAAATATCCACCCTGAAATCCCTCAATAAAGCTGGGGACTCCCTCTTTTCAAATTCTATGGGTAAGAGTTGGAACAAACTCCCCAGCAACCTACAATTACTTCCATTCTTATCACTATTGAAACAGCATCTAAAACTACACCTTAAAGAACATTGGTTATGCCCATGTACTAATCCAGATTAACACCTGCCAGCTATCATAATTCCTCCCCCCCTTCTACTACCCACTAGGGCACAATCACATCCTATTCATTCATAGTCAATAATGTAGTTTTTATATTTCCTTCTAACTTCATTAAACTTACTCTTCTTTTTTCTATAATCACTCTCCACCTACTGATATTGTTCTACATCAATGTTAACTCCTATGCTACCTATGACATTTACACTTCCTGATATCCTTCTATGTCTTTGTTAATACTTATGCTACCTATGACATTTCATGCAAACCTTGTCTAACATAACAACTAGAGGTACCTTTCACCCCCTTCCACTCTTTTTTTCTTGTCCAAATATTGCCAATCATTATTCCTCTTCTATATACTGCTCATAATACTACTGACTCAACACCCTAACTTTTCCTTCGCTAATCTTGTTTGTTACTTCTTTGCTAACCCTATCCTTTTTGATCTTATTTTTTTTCTTTACCATTATTGTTGTTTTTTTATCTGTTTGCTATTGAAGCTACTTTAGTTCATTAATAGACACCCTTTAGCTATGAACTGCATTTATTCTTTGTAGTAATTTACTGTTCACAATTTTACTTTTATTTGTAATCCTGTTACATTACCTTATATTGGAGCTTGCATTAATTCTTTGTAATAATGTACTATTTACAATTTATTTTTTATTTTTATTTGTAGCCCTGTTACATTACCTTAATGTTGGAGCTTATCTCCCCGGGCATCTACTGAAAATGGACATGTATCCAGTTAGACTAGCCCGGTCAACAAATGTAAAAATAAAAAAAAAAATAAAAAACAGCAGAAACAAATCTCCAGGCATGGATGAGTAAGATGAAGACAAAGATGTAAGATAGGATCAGATGTGTGAAAAGCACTACATATATTGATGTAAAGGTCTGTGGGGCACGTGAGAAAAACAGATTAACAATTGATTGGAAGTTATATGAAGATTAAGGGGTGTCATTCACAAACAGGGTAAAATGGAAAATGCAAAAAGATTGAGGGCAATCAAAGAAACAATGATAGGGCTAACAGTATGCTGCATGTTTTTAGGCATTTGTTGAAAGATATAATAAAACAGGGTGGTAAAACTAGTAAAGCCATGCAACACATCTTTGTGGATGTGGGAAATTCTGACGATAGTAAAGACTACATGACTTGGGGGCGGATCCAAGATGGCCAACTGATAGCAGCAGTTTTTCAGAGCTCCATGAAACTAATATAAAAAAGAGGAAATAACTTATTGATATACTTAGAATTTATAGATGAAAGTATAAATTATATTATTAGTGACTTTGGTGAACTTAGGAAAGTTTTTTTCCTGTCAAATTATAAAGGAGAATATATCATTTGTGGAGATGAGCACTTCAAAGACTTCTTATTCTGACATGGCTTTAAAAAAAGAAATGCAGCTTGTGACATCTGCTCTACAAGAACTCTCACTAAAAATAGATGATTTTAAGGAGAATTTACAAAACCTCAAGGAAAATTGTCAGAAACAAACAGATTCTCTCAATGAACTTATACAGCAGCATCAATCCAGAATAACACACTTAGAAGCATCCCTGAATGATCTAGATGGAAGACTGAAGGAAGAAGAAAGCCAGAAAGATTTTCTCATCAAACAAAACATTTGGCTTTTCAATAAAGTGGATGACCTGGAAAACAGGGAGAGAAGGTCAACTATAAGGATTTTTGGGGTCTATATCAGATTGTCGAAGTATTCAAACTTCGAATCACTAAAGATCGAACTTTAGTGCTCTAAGTCTGAAAACTTTGAATTACTAAAAAAAATTTTTAAAACAAAAAATGTAACACCTAAAGAGTGTAAGCAGGGGGGCAGGCCCCCCTGCACCCCCACACCCCCTGCTACTTAAATATACCAACTCTGAGATTGCACTTCAGTGTAGTACAGTGCAGAAATGGAAAATTTCCATTTCCTACACTGTAGGGCGATCTCGGAGTTGGTATATTTAAAGAGCAGGATGTGTGGGGGTGCAGCCCCCATGTGGGAGGTGCAGGGAGTCTTGCCCCCTGCTTACACCCTTTTGTTTCTTTTTTTGTTTGTTTTAAAAATGATTTTTATAGTAATTCAAAGTTTTCAGACTTTGATCACTAAAGTTCGATCTTTAGTGATTCGAAGTTTGAAAACTTTGACAATCTGATATAGACCCGGATTTTTGGCATCCCTGAGAGAGCTGAAGGAGAAGATATCATTTCTTTCCTGAATACCTGGATTCCAGAGGTTTTAGATTTAAAGGAGGGTCTGTCTTTTGGTATTGAAAGGGCTCATAGAGCTTTAGGAAAGCCAGTGTCAACATCCTCCTCTTCTCCTCCCAGATCAATAGTCATAAAGTTTCTATCTTATTTGGACAAGGAGTTGGTCATAAAATCTGCCTGGAGGAAGAGTTGATTAAAATTTAATCAAAACCTAATTAGGTTTGATAATGATTATTCTACCAGGGTTTTGGAACAGAGGAAAAAAGCTTGGCCATTAATAAAACCGTTAAAGCAGAATAACATCAAAACTCAGCTTGTCTTTCCTGCCAGAATAAAAATTCTATATCAGAATGAAATGAGATCATTTAATGCCCCAGAGGAAGCCACTGCCTTTATTAAAAAACAGTAACATTATTTCCTTACCTGAAGATATGGAATGGGCATCTGCATCTCTGAAGAGAGTTACTGATAAATCTTCTTGGACTGATGTTAAAAAGAAAAAAACAAAAAACTGAGTCAAAGATTGCTGTTCCCACTAAATCTCTCAAAGCATCTACTGCAACTGGACTTTAATTTGTTTTATACGTGCTAAATCTTCAAGTACGGTATGTCAAGACAATATTTTTCTTATTGCTTTTCTTTCTCTTTTTGCTTTTTCATTTCTATATTTTTTTTGTTCATATACAAATTAAATAACTGTTTATGCTTTTAGTATATTAGTATAATGTTACTGGTTTATTGAGTGATATAATTAATTGATCAGTAAGCTATCTTTGCTTTTATGACCTTAAGATGACATGCTTTATTTCAAATAAGATATAGCCCTTTGCCCTGTTAAATGGTCTTCTGCTTTATTACACAGGCATAGTCATTGCTTAGATTATTTATCAAAACTGCTTTGGATACATGGGATAACAGGGCATATCTATGATTTAGTGTGTATATATATATATATATATATATATATATATAGATATATATATACATATATATATATATATATATATATATATATATATATATTAACTAGTTTCTTTAATATTTATAACTTCTGATTGTTTCAGAATATATATTGGTACCTATGTGAACAAAAAGCTGTTTGCCGGCTTTTAATATAAATTGGGTCTCTGACAGTTATATGCTTGCATGTTTTATGGCACAAGGTGTTTAAATGGTTACAAGTTATGTTTCCTGTAGAGTTTAATGTTAAAGTTCTGTTTTTTCTCTCATTGGCATTGAATGCTATTTTACTGTTTGGAAGTATCTGACAGTTAAACTTTGCACTTGTTACTGTAAATAAGCAGACTTTGTGATACAGTTAAAGTGAGGTCAGGAAACTGTAGTGTGCTGGGTGGGAAAATGTCAGTTTGAAATTTAAGAAGTGAAGCTTTCTTACTTAGCTCATGACATCATGCATTCTATGCATACAGATCAGATTACATTACATGTAATGTGTATATGCAAGCCTAATTGTGAATGTCAAGTCTCTGATTGGTTAAGTACATCAGACTGCCCAGAGAATACCAGACAGCTGCGGAAGGCCAAACAACGCCGGTCCATCAATCAACCATACAAAGCGTCGTGGGTTATTGCTATAATATAGCATGGTAGGCTTCTTTTACAAGAATTATGAGCTACACTGTCTGCAAACATATTCATGGTTCCTTTTTATAATAGTGACTATATTTTGTGATCAAATATATACAGAAATGTTATTTTTTCTTGTAAACAGTTAATTATAGCCACTATTTCTAGTGAATATACTGGAGTTTTTTATAAATAGATCTTTATTAACAATGTTCCTATGCAGTTAGCAAGTGTTTAGCATAGGCTTATACATTTACAGGAAATGCTTATGACTAATGGTAATAACTGTAAGGATACTCAAACACCATACTAAATTCTAGCAAATATTATTTATATTTCAGATGTCATGTTTTCAGTTATTATAAAGTCATGTCTTTTAGTATATTAGCATTTTATGACAGAGAAAGAGCTCAGTTATATCTATGACTTGTGATAACACAACAAACAAGCTATGAGTTTCACTATTACCCTGTTATTATGATAGATATTTACAGCTATCTCTAGCTTAATTTTGTCTTTGAGCCATTCACTTTTAAGACCTGTTATTCATAGTAAGTTTTATATAAATAATGTTTTTTACTATCTTTTGTCATTCTGATGCCAGTTAATTATTATAGCAATTGGATTTACCCACGGTTGGCGTGGTCTACCGACCCTAAAAACAAAGACAACCGTGGGTAAATCCAGTTATTGCTATTATACCATGGTGTTAGTTTGTTTTGTATTATGTTTGTATTGTTGTTATTTATGTTTTTGTTTCTTTTTTTGTATTCTTCCACTTTTTGTGAGATGAAATAGTTCACACTTTCAGTTTGTGTTTTTTGTTTATTTCTGTTTTAATTTAAATACATGTTATTTTTTAGTTTTTCAGGAAATGTTAGGAAAGGGCTAGGTGGTGCTTGGTATAATATAGTTTAAACAGTGTAGAAGTTTATAACGTATAGTTATGTTTTAGTAGTTATAGGTATGTTGAAATGTGGTGTAGTTTTAATTTGTATTAATTTTTTTTAAAATATGTGCTTTTACTATTTGGTCACGAGATGGTGGTGTTGTATGCGCTTTTATTAGATGTATGCTGATGTGTACGTCGGTATGGTGTGTGTTTTGACTTTCTGAGGGATGTGTGGTGTGTTTTTAGTATGTACATTTCTGGAGTTGTCTGTGTATAGGTATTGTAGGGAATATAGGTAAGTGAATGGTTTTATGAGAATGCTTGGTTTTATTGTGTTATAAGTGGTGGTTATGTAGTGTGTGTGTGATGTATTTGCGACTGCATGACTTTTTATTTTTTTAGTGTTCGAGGTGAGGGAATGAGGAGTGTAGTATGGAAATTGGTTAGTTTTCTGTGTTTTCATTAAATTGTTGTGTGTTTTGGGTATTAGATTTACTTTACTTTACTGTTTATTTGCTGTCGCCGCATGATATTTAGCGACCGGACTTTTTGCGTTGTTTCTTGTAGGATTTACTATGTGCACGCCGGTTGGATTAGCCAATCAGCATGCACGTTTGTCGGGTTTGCGATGTTCGCATGGTATAATATTGATTTTAGTGAGTTATTTAAACATCTGCTATTCCAAAAGTTTAGGAGTTAATTAATTACAAATATGTCTTATGGAATATTTCTAAAAATCTATGTTAACATATTTTGGGAATGACACACACTCACTATGTGCTAGCACCCAGTTCTTGTGAAGTTTTTATTTAGTGGGAGTTTGTCATGATAAGATTTATTCAGAGGGCAAGAAAATACAAATGCTAAAAGATTATTTGATTTGTTCTGCCATTTTGAAGTTTTTATTAGAACTAATACAGATAACACGCTTAGGTATTTTGGGTAATCATTTAGATTGTTAATAAAGCTAATGTTTCCTTAATCTATTAAACACTAAATTCAGATTATATATATCCTAATATGTCTCTTGCTTCCTTAGTGAATAATTACTGTATAAACGTTTAATGTTTCTAATAATAGTGTATGCAGCACATCTCTAAAACCTAACTAGAATTAATATCTGATTAGTTGTTTATCACTACTATTTTTCTCTTAATTTATAATACATTCTCCATTTTTTACTTTATTTTCATGGGCTCGAACCAACAAAGATAGATAGTTGGGATAGGTAGTCTAGCAGATTTAGTTTTGTTTACTAGACTAGGAATGTATCTCATTCCATGTATAGGGTGTATTAAAGTTTATATCAGAGTGAAATATGCTCATTTTTTGTTATTTAACTGTTTTTCTAGTTTTGAAATGCCTGACACAATTGTTTTACTTTTATCTTTCATGGGGAAAGTTATTTGGATTGAGATAAATATAAATACAACAACTGATATTCTATTGTATATTCAGGAAGAGTATTATGTATACAGGATTCTATTAATACAAGTTCCTTTATTATTTGTATCTTTAAAGAATTCTGATATTGATTTAACTTTGATATCCTTAACTACTAATGGCTTAAACAACCCATATAAGAGAGCCAACCTACTAAGGTATCTTAAACTAAACAAGGCTCAAGTAGTTTTTCTCCAAGAGACACACTTTAAAATAAATGACACATTTATGTGGGACCCTAAGGAATAGACAATACTTGCTCAATATTCTTATAAAAATAAGACCAGAGGAGTAACAATTTGATGGAAAAATACTTTCTTAAATCCCTAAATCATTTACAAACATACTCATGGCCTTAGTTATACTTAAGTTTAACAATAGAATTTGGACCCTGGTTAATTTATACTAGTTCCCAGTTATGGGGGTTGGGCTAGCTAAGAAACACTTAGACTTTATTACAACTAATACTAAAAGTAATATTATACTAGGAGGTGATTTCAATTGTATCACAGATATTACAGAAACTACCAATAGGAAATCTCCTAGACTGTTGCCCTCAGTCAAACAGTTAAAAATGGACAGAAATGTTTAAATTAAAAGATACCTTTAATGCTTTGGGACCAAATTCTTTACTATTCTCACACCAGGACTATAGACATGGTACCCAAACTAGAAAAGATAAAACGTATATCTCACAAGATCTTTATTCTATAATCTTGAAATTTTCAATACAGCCATGTCCCTTTTCAGATCATAATTCCCTGTTGTTAACAATAGACTTGGAATTCAATCAGTTAGTTATTACTTCAAGGATTCCTTCATATATCACAAAAAATAAAGATTTTAAATATTGGATAACTTCTGAACTTCAGCTTTTCTTAGAGATTAATTATAAAGCTGAAGCAAACACAATTATGGTTTGGGATTCTCTTAAGGCCTATCTATATGGTAAAACCATTAGCTGGTACAAAAATAAAATTAAAGAATGGGACTCAAAGTTACAGCAACTCCAAAATCAAATATTATCTCTTAAATCTAATAAAAACTTAATTGCTACAGATAATAAGAGGAAAATAGAAGAAGCAAATAAGAAATACAATGATATATTATCTCATAAAACTTATTTAGCTATGGAAAAAAATAAATTAAATTCTTATGCTACCTCTCCTAAGCATCTTCATAACCTAGCTATGAAAGTTAAGATACAATCAAAAATTAATAACATTGATAGTATCTTTCATGAAGGGAAAAGGAAAAAAGTCCCTGACATAGGGGACATTCTGGAGGCTTTTAATTGTCATTATGCAGAGCATCATAAAGATAAAATAAGTACAAATGAATGTGAGAAGTTAGGGAATATAGTTCCCAACATAGCAAGAATTCCTGTGGAACTTAAGTTAGATCTACAAAAACCTATTTCTCAAAAGGAAATTATAGATGGGATTAAAGAAAGTAAGTCTAATAAAGCACCTGGAATAGATGGCTTAATTATCAAAATTTACAGATTGTTCCCTTCTTTTATAATCTCTCTCCTACATAAAACCTTTCTTGAAGTTCAAACATTAGCACATATATTCCTCTTTCATGGAGATATTCTCTAATTTCTCCTATATTAAAATAGAATTTATAATTAATCATTGCAACTCATATAGACCAATTTCTTTGTTGAATAATGATTATGAACTATTTATGTCAGTTATGGTCAATAGATTGAAAATACCCATATCTAAAATAATTAATGAAGAACAAACTGGTTTCATATATAACAGACATACACAGGGTAATATTAAAAGAGTATTAACTCTGATAGATTACCTCAATAGAGGAAACCACGAAGCACTGATAATAGTTCTAGACATTCAAAAGGCCTTTGGCTCCTTAAATTGGGGTTGTTTATTTAAAGTCTTACAGTTATTTGATTTCCCCTCTTTTTTTATAAGAATGATAAAGAAAATCTATGAAAATAATCTAGCATATGTCAAATTAGGTCCCTTTACTTCCAAAGCAATCCAAATCACTAGCGGTACTAGACAAGGATGTCATGTCCCCTATCTTATTTGCTCTGGCCATAGAAATACTTGCCATTTTAATACGCAATAACCCAAAGATAAGAGGTATAAATATATACGACCAATATATTTCTAAAATAATTATGTTTGCTTATGATGTCTTACTTACCTTACCCAACTCTAAGGAATGTTAGGTGAAGTGGATATAGTAACAACAAATTTCCACAACATCTCAGGACTCTCCTTCAACAAATCTAAATCAAAATATTTATTATTAAATAAAAAAGAACATACAGGTTCCAGTTAATCATATTATTGGAAACCAAGTTTCAACTCTAGACTATTTAGGAATAGTCCTAGGCAAGAATATAAAGGAAAACTTACAGCTTAACTATGCTAAAGCCATAGACTTAATCAAGACATTAATAAACAAATTGAATAATTTGTCTATAACATTTGATGATAGGTTACAACTGATAAATATGGTTTTGTTACCTAAAATATTATATATAGCACAAGCCCTTATACTTCCACCAGGAAAGGAAATTCTTAAAGAAATCACTTCAACTCTGATGAAATTCCTATGGTACCCCAAAAGAAATAGAGTGGCATATTCTCATCATATCAGAAAATGGGAACAAGGGGGGTTACAATTCCCAGAGATTGAAACTTATATAAAGGCATCTATAATTAAAATAGTGATGAATTGGATAAATTCTAGATACTCTTCCAGTTGGAAACAGTTACACTCCATTATACTTCTTCTTCTTCTTACAGTGGATCTTGAATGGCAGTGGAGTTTTACGGTGTCGGGTTGCCAGCCGCGCCCAACCTAATCCACCTGCAGCATGTCTTTGGGATGTGGGGAGGGAACCGAGCCACCGAGGAAAACCACGCGACCACAGGGAGGACATGCAGACTCAGAAGGCACCCCAGCACCAGCCGAGGATCGAACCGGAGAACCTCTTGCTGTGAGGCGGCAATGCTAACCACTGCACCACCATGGCCGCCCTAGTTACACTCCATTATACTAATGAATGAAAATTGTTTATCAAAGAATGCTTTGGTAACTGACAAATATAACAAAATATGGCACTATTTAAGTTTAAATTTACAATATAGTACAACAAAATTAACTAAACTAACACTAATAAACAATATTTTTGAAGATACTCTGTTAAAGGCTTGTATAAGCCGAGGGGCTAGAGCAGTGATTTGAAGCATTCTGTTTTAAATAAATGGTAAAGATTTGCTGGTTGCATCTTCATTTTATGTTGAGAAATAATATTTTTGAAGTGTTTAGAAAATTCATGAACACAAATTTAGATATAAAACTGTGGCATAGATTTTTAATATCATTTACTATCACAAGGGATTTCCTTGATAAAACACACAGAGAGATTTTTGGTTTATGGGAAAATAATAACCTATTCTGTTGGTTGCAATATATTGAAAACCAACAAGCTTTGAACACACAAGGTATATTGCCAACCTATGACCTATCCCCTAATGACTGGATGGTTCTTCAGAGTGTCACAGCATACACTAAGGATCTGTGTAGAATAATACATAACTCATCCTTCAAAACCCTACCAAAAATTATAAACTGGATTTTTGGAATTCTGTATAATAATATCAGTGTTAAGAATGAATTATCATATCTATATAACACTTTACTTGTCTATAAGACAGCTCCTAAAGATTCTTACACTGGCAATACCTAACTAAAGGGTTTCAAGTATCATTATCAATGGAAGATAAAACAAACATTTTATTTTTCAGTTAAACTTCTTACTCACAATTCCGGAGGATTTTTCATTGGAAATATCTACACAGATCCTTTTTGACACCTGAGAAACTCTCAAAAATGAACCCTTCAAACAGCAAGTTATGTTGGAGATGTCATCTGTCCACTAATGCTGACTGGTCTCATATTTTTTATGACTGTACTAATATTAAACCATATTGGAATGAGATTAACAAATTTCTTCAAGCTATCTATACTGATATATTTGTTTTGACAAAGTCCTCAATTTTATTGAATGCTTTTAATAGTACTAATATGAAGAAAGATGACCTGTATTTGTTGTGGACAATTTTAGCAATAGCCAGAAAATGTATAACTAGAAGATGGAACTCTAATGTAGCACCCACAATGGAGGAATTCCTATCATCACTGAAGAATTGCATACTAATGGAGAAAAGAACTAAAGAGTTAAGAACTTTTCCTAAGCCATTGGTTAAGAGTCCGTGGAGGAAAATTTTTAATTTGATTAATACCCTACAGATGGAACCAAACTCTTCCTATCATAGTTTTTATATTAACTTATTATTTAACTACAAATGTTTTTATCTGAATCCTTTTTGTCAGGCTGAATGTAAATATTGTAAATAGTTATTGAATAGTATGAATGTATTAAATTGTGTTATTTCATCAAAATAAAAATCATTTGAGTAAAAAAAAAAAAAAGACTATGTGACTTCAAAGTGTCAAAAATCCCAGAGATGATGAAGTTGAGCAACTGGATCTAAGATATGCTGTACTGTGTTTGTACTTTATGTGTTAATCTCACCTCTCATGTATATATTTTTGTTGATTAATCTCCTATGTATTTAAATTGCTTTACTGATCTCTGCTAGATTGTAAGTAGATACATATAAGCTGTATAGTAAACTTTTTCTTTGTTGTACTAGACATGTATCAGTAAAAATGTACTTTGCTGGAACTTTTCTCCTCGGGCCTCCACTGAAAATGGACACTGTTGTCCAGTTAGATCATCCCAGTAAACAAATGTTAAATAAATAGATAAATAAAAATTGATGACTGAATACAGAAAAGAAAATTCAGAAGTTCAAGAACTGTTATAGGTGGATGCATCCCTACCCCTTCTAATAAAATATTCAGATTAAGTAGCTGTTATACCTAAGAACATGGGAAGCTTTATTGGTCGGATGAAATGCAGTCTGGAATTCTGTGTTTGGTCACATCAAACTTAATGGTTTTGACTATGTTGAAAAGTAATACAGGACTGAGAAAAGGGATTTGTGAGTATATATTTAATCTGTAATTTTAATAACTTACTGTAAGAAAATAATGTTAGGGGGTGCAGCAGGGGGGAGAAGACCATGGCAGGAATAATATGCTAGAAGAATAAGGAGGGGGTGCAGATGAAAAATAAGAGAGAGTATATACATCTATCCCCCTTAAGCAGAAAACAAGCTAATGGCAGGGATTAACTGAAAGGAAGTTTGGAGAAAAGAGACATTTTGATATTGGCCACAGGAAGTGAAGGAAAGGTAAATATCTATTAAGGATTAAATGGGCAGTTTAACTATGGGACCATTAGAGTGTACTGTCTGGTCTATTATACCTGGAAAGATAAAAAAGATGGTAGGAAGAAAATGATGAGTTCTGACATTGTGTGGAAGGAGCAGAAAATATCTGAATGTTTTAGAAATCTAGATAAGTAACGAGAGTATATGAGAAGGTATGCAATGAATGGAAGAAGATTTTTTCAAGAAATGGCATATGATGGCTGGAAACTTTAATTGCAGTAAGCAAAGAAAATGTAAGCGAAATGAAATAAAAAGGAAAATATACTATCAGTGATGTTGGTAAGATGGGTGATGGGTTTCAGAGCTAAACCTGAAAGGGAAGAAGGAAGGAAGGAAATAGTAGGGTACTAGCGTGGGTTGAATCCATTAGCATATTTAGGAAAATTTTTAAGAAAGAAGCTTGCAAGGAGCAAGGTTTTTCATATGCAAAATATAAGGACTAAGAAGTACCATGAGAATGTAAGACTAGGTTTCTTAAGATCCTCACAGATCAATAGCCTATTAAGTGCACATGAACTTATGAACCTATAACTACTGGTATCTCTAGCAGACTGAATAAAAAGGAGGTGAAAGAAATTATATTAAATATAGGGAAAGAGTCTATGAATACAGATGGAGGAAGATTCACTTGAAGATGTATAATCTCAAGGGTTTAATAAAGTGACTAGTAACCATATTATTATTAATGAATAGATGCACCTGGAAGGACTACATATGTGAGTATTATTGGTGTGAGTTGATAAAGGATAAAACACAGAACAAACGTTAGAGGAATATTATAGATTAATAGGTTCATAGAATAATACTAGGCTATTGGCCTAGAGGGCCTTATAAGCCTAGCCAATAATTTTGCCCATGTTCCCACAAAGTCAGCACCTGTTTCCCCTGTACAGCAGGGACACAGGTGGGATCTCAGGGGTGTATTTTCTGTTTCCCATCCAGTCGTCCAGGTTCCTCTTGAGGGCTAGAAAGGTACTCTGCTTGACATGGAGAGGGTGTCTATTCCACAGAAGGGGGGAGTCTGGGACACAAATCTATGCCGCCAACATGTTCTACTAATGTCACAGACCAGGTTGAGGCCTTACATGCAGGTTGCATGAGTGGAGTTTGACTTACTAATATGGAGCAACTCCATCAAGAATGGGTCTGAGATGGCCTTGTATGCCAGACACAGTCACCTCTGAGCAGTCTATAATGAGACTGAGTAGAGGGACAGGGCTTTTAGCTTATCTGTATAGGATAGGTGTTTGAGACCCTGGATTTTCCTGGTCAGGAAGTTCTGTGGTGGTCTCTCCAGCTGCTGCATGTGCTTAGCAAGGTACATGCCGAAGGGGCACTGTACTCGATAATGGGTCTGATAAGAGAGGAGTACAGGGATGTTATGACCTCCTTGTTCCTGGATGAAATACCCTTACTTATGAGGTGGCCATGTAGAAAGACTTTTGTACAACGGAGGCAACGTGGTGGTCAAAAGTCAGGTTGCTATAAACCTGGGTGCCCAAGTCCCTCATGACAGATTGCATGCTTAGTACATTGTTATTAATGTGATAATTAGGGGGGATGCCATTTTCCCCAAAGGGGATAATGATGCATTTCTTGGCATTCAGTTTAAGGCCATGCTTCTGGCACCAGCCACTAGTTTGGGTAAGGCCCTCTTGGAGGATGCTCATATCATTAGGGGAATTTAAGACAGCACCCAGTTTGCAGTCATCTACAAACTTGGTCAGCCACATATCACTGGTTTTGGCTTACACCTTAGAAAAGTATATCCCAAACAGTAAAGGCCCCAAGACCGATTCTTGGGGTACACCACTTGTTACAGGTCTACTACTAGAGGTGGCTTTCCCTATTTTGACTGAGTGGATTCTATCAGTGAGCCAGTTAGCTACCCATCTGGTAGCATGCAGGTTGATGCCTAGCTGGGAGAGTTTATCTATTATGTCTGAATGGGGAATAGTGTCAAAAGCTTTGGCTAGGTCAAGGTAGATGGTGTGCACCATCTTCCCCTCATACATGGCTTTGGTGACTGTTTTGAAGAAGCTGACCCAGTTTAACAAGCATGATCTCTTTTTGACAAAACAAAACTGTGTGGGGTCAAGCGTTTGGAGGTTGCTGGAAATTAGCATATATGTTCCCTAGTTGTATGCTGTATGGAGTCCATTTAGCATTAGTATCAAACCTGAAATTAATAGCTTTGCTGAAAATGAAAAATGCTATGGAGATGCTGGAGGACCTCACACATGTGAAGCATGCACTCTACCACTGAGCTACACCCCCTCATTTTATAGATTGTGTTAAATCGGAGATTAGAGCTGGTAAGACAATATGGCTCAGCAACTTGAAGTTCCATTTATCCCTTTCAGAACTTAAGCACAGAGGCAACTACTGCCATTTGTAAATGAATAATGTCAGCTGAGAAGGTTGTGCAGTTAAGAAAATATATCACTTTGGTTGCTGGTATTGTTGCTTAAACTAAGCTTTCAATTATTATTCAAATCCTGGATGCTGTTTCAAGAGTTCACTGACATCCTTGTCTCCAGAAAAGTAGCAAGGTTGGGGCAAAGGGGAATATAAAGTGTTAGCAGCCATGCTCGAGAAGTGAAGTTCATTCATTATTCTTTTATGTATCTTTTTTTTTGGCTTTTCTGAGGGGGCATGGGTCTGGCTGTAGAAAGCCACTTAGTACAAATGTAACAATCAGCTTGCCATAGTGAAAGTATAATGTCAGGATTGGGCAACAGGCACGAGATGAGCCAGCTATGGCAGTACTTGTCTCCCTTGTTTTTGTGTCACCCAGATGTTTAATTATGGGAAATTTCAATACTAAAATTGACAAGGAGTCTGTGACTCATGAAAATCATTCTTCTGTGTTATAAAGGGATTCATTTTGCTTAGGCTGCTACCTCTATATAGTGACGTAGTGTTTCAGCTTGGTGTTCAGATCAGTGAGTTGGTGGAACTTGTCACAGGTCTGACTATGCATTATTCATTTTGGGGTTGAATTACCTCAGATAGTGCCATCTACCCAAGGCCTGGTGATTTGAATTGGGTCTCTCCCTGCTGGCTGATTCCTATTTTATATCAACATCAGAAATTCAGTACTGAAAATGTCAGTAAAGCAGCTGTGGTTTATAACAAAGTTTTGACTACTCCTCTCAGCCTTCTAGCCCCAAGTTGTGTATGCCCTGTCCGGCTTGTACCACATAAGACATGGTACAATCTTGCAAAGATGGCACTGCACCAGCCTGCCTAAAGACATTCTTCTGCTAAATTAACATTTCTCAGTTTAATAGGCTGAGATGCTCTAGATGTCATCTTTCTACTTGTCTTGGAAGATCTCCACAGTAGCCAGCTGACCTGCAGCACCTTCCTGGTGATGAGCAGGCTTAACAAGTCTTTTTTGCTGCATTGTGAGTTAGCTCCTCAGTACTTTTTCACCAAGCTTGCTTTGGTCAGGACAAGTACTGATCAAAGTGTGCTGCCAGGGATGTTCAATGATCCTGCTAAAGGAACAACTTATGGGTCATGGCCAAGTGCACTATTCCTAATTATGATGCTTTTGCTGCTCTAGTTTCTATAATGTATACAACTTGTGGACTGAACCTGTCCCCATAAAGCTGGTTATGTTATGTCAGGAATGCAGGGTCCATTTCTTTCCACCATGTCTTCACTTCGAGAGGAAGTATTTCCTTTCAACCTGATTGAGGTCTTGATGTGTCCCATTCTTAAAAAGGCTGGGCTTGATCCAAATTATTTGAATAATTTCAGAGTCATTTTAAACCTTTCATTTATTGGCGAGATACTTGAGAAGATCATAAATATGAAATATGATTTTTATTTGAGTGACAGTAACATCTATGAACCTTTCAGATCAGACATAGTACAGAGACCACACTCAGTAGGATTTTTACTGATCACCTTCTGGAGAGAAAGACAACATGATTATTTAGTCCTGGTCCTTGGCATTTCACGTGGTTGAACATACAATTCTCTTAAACCACCTGAGGCACTACTGCGGGATCAGAGAAGCTGTCTTAGAATGGTTCACAACCTACATTTCCAGATGTGTTGTCTATGGATATTTTTGCTAATTGTTAACCTATGGTGAGTGACAGGTTTCAGTTTTAGGCCCACTGTTGTCTGCATGTACATGCTAATATTAATAAACATATGAGGGAGGGATTTAGAACACCATGCTTAGTTGGTGAAATACAACTGTACTTCTCCTTCCTTCAAGACTCTGGAATGCATCCACAGCCAGATAACTGATAAGTGGTTTAAGCTCAATACCTCCAACCAGTTGCTTTGGACATTCATGTCAGCATCCATAATTCATCCACTCCAGTGACACCCCTGATATTACATGCAGTGATTATTACCTGGAGTCTGTGTAAAAGGTGCAGAATTTAGGAGTTATCTTTGATGACTGACTCTACCTTAAGGAGCAGGTTCCACTGTTCTCAATTCATCTTGTTTTTTTCTGAGAAATACTGCCCATGTCAAGCACCTTATTCCACCAGTCGCTCATGTGGTTTCTTCCAGACTCAAGTATGGTTATTTCCTGTATGTGGGTCTTCCAGATTCAGAGCTTGACCATCTACAATTGGTACAGAATTCGGCAGTCCAAATACAGATCAGGTTATATAGATACACTACATTATGCTAATTCTGCAGAATCTGTATTGGCTACCAGCACACATTTATAAAGAGCTAGTTCTGTCCTATCTGGCCATTAATGACCCAGGCCCATCTTATCTTAAGGAGCTTCTGGCCTACTATCAGCCTACTCATGTTGTGTATGGGACTGTTGGAGATCCAAAAGGTCTGTCTCAGTCCATCATGTGAAAGATGTTTTGCTGTTCAAGGGCTATACCTTTGGAACCTCTTACCAGAATGGCTTGGGATGCTCCCAACAATTTCTGGTCTTAAGCAGTCCTTTAAACTTATTTCTTTTAGTAACATAATAAAATGAAACATTATCCTACATTGTTGTACTGTGTATTTTATCACTATTCTGTTATTCAGTTTATTATCTCTATTTTGTAATTTTATTGTGTTAATGCTTTGACAATAAACAGTTAAATAAATCTGAATTTAGAATCTCAATCCGATAAAAAAAAATAACTCTGCTGGAGAAATATGTGAGTGCCGTGTTTTGCTTCTGGGTAGCACAAATAAAGAATTAATCAAAATACTTTGATATGACTGATATTAATTTACCTCTGCTTACTAAATGTACTCATACTTATAAATTAACCCTTGCGGAGCTGTGTGCGCCAAAGGACAAAGTGTGGTCCAATGTTGCTAATCAGTGAATTATGGTCAACAAGGCCTTTTATGGTATACTTAAGGAAAGATTTGCTAGAACAGATTAATTTGTTACGCATAACTAGTGGAGAAAACAGAAAATACAGTGACCCTAAGTTATACCTCAGGAATAAACAACAAAAGGTGAGGGTAGTATGTTTGGATACAGAGATTTTTAGGTGAATTTTATACAACAGAGATCCATGTTTTTTTTTTTATTCTCCAGGTTTGGCCAGTGGCTCCCACTCCTGCACCCAACAGTCCCATCTGTTCCTGCCTCAAGGAGAGAGCCCTCCAGTTCATTCATTCCTTGGTGGATACCAAATTTGGGTGTAGGAGCAGCCAGTCTGCAGATACTGCAGACTGTCCTATCCTCAATCCCTTGGCAGCTTGCAAGCTGTACTATAGCTGCCTCAGGCAGTCTCCATGCACATTCCTTTACTTGCACAACCTCCTGACCAAGCAACATGCTGCTTGCAGTTAGGGCACGCTGGGCTCTACATGATGTTATGATACATCTGTATGTCTGCAGGTCTCACCGATACAGAGCCAAGCTGCCTCCTTCCTTTCAGGATGGCTGAGCCAGAATCAGATGCTCACTCCCAACCTCCCCTGCCTGGTCCCTCCAGCACCAGTGCTAAAAATTGAACATAGGTTGTCTGTGGTTCAGTCAGGGCTTTATCCATCTGCAACATGAGACTGGGTTGAGGTCCATCCAGTTTAGATATGAATTCCACAGGACTTCATTGCAAGAGACAATTATTGACTTAAGGAATGCACTGCAAATTAGGGTGGTTATTTTACAATGTCAAGTCAATGAATAATAAACCTACCATTACTGAATTATGAGCCTTGTTAATCTGTCATACAGTATCACATACTGGGTGGTCATAACTGTAAACTGAATTTATGGCCTCCATCACTAGGTCTGAATACAAGGGAGGCGTACAGTTATACTTTGTAATCCAGAATTACAAAAAATAAATGACAGAAACAGTTACTTTTCATCACATTATAATGGAGGGACCGGGACGTAGAACAATTCCATTTTACCAACTGTTAGGTAAAGATAATGTTTTATATTATCAACAGTAGTTGGTTATACACTGTTAGTACTAAGGGACTTAACTACTAGATAGATGATGAAGGAAGTAGAGGCAGGAATAAAAGACTTGGTCTCATTCTAAAAGAACAACAGTCTCTGTGGCACCTTAAAAAATCTGGACTTATCCCAAAATGTCCAAGACATGGTTATCCATGACCATACCAAGAACTTTGTGTCCTTTGGGATGACTATCCAAGTTGAGATAAACTCAGAGAAGTGCCCCAGCACAGGTAGGTTTAGATAAGAGTCAAGAATGTAACTTTTAGGACAGTGAAGTTGACATCATGGGCCAAGTGGTTGCCTCCACCAGAGGTGAAAGACTACATGATATTAGAGGGCTTTTCCACAATGGACAGAAGCTGCTGCTTCTGGAACAGGTCATCTACCAGGCCTCCTGAGAGTGGTAGTTGAGTAAAACATCCCCCTTAATTGCTGCATCCAGGATGGAGTGTCTAAGCTCCTTCTTAAGAGAGGTCAGCATCAATAACCTTCTGTAAAACACTGCATGAAAGCCCAGTTAGAATTGCACATCAATAAGCAGAGCAAGAAACAGAGAGCAAAGAAAATCCTCTTAGTCCAGAACAAACTGATTTAAGGGAAGACCTGCTTGATTTAATAAAGATCAATAGACATAGGTTCATAAGTATATACTAGGCTAACACTCACTGGGGGCCTTTATAAGCCAAGCCATGCAACCTAAATGTATCCCATGGGATATTTTGCCTTAGAGGTTGTTTTAAGAGCTGTACATTAGTTAGGGCATGATTTAACTGCTGCCTCTGTCCATCAATGGACACATAAAAATGAATGTATGCAATGACTTTGACATGGATGAGGCTCGGTAAGAGCTACAAGTGAACACTGGTGTGATCACCATCAAAAAGTAAATATTGTGATCAGAAGCCTCAAGAATAACAAGGCAGCTGGTTTGGATGAAATACCCTGCAGAGTTTATGAAACATGGTGGTCAGACCATGGCAGAAGAGCTTGTGACACTATTCAATTAGTGCTGGCAAACTGGAGCAGTCCCAGAAGAGTGGCGGAGAGGTGCCATAGTTAGATTCCGAAGAAAGGCAACACATCTGAATGTACCAAATGGCAAGGCATCACCCTGCTCTCAATGCCTGTGAAAGCCTTCTGTGTGGTCCTACTCTGGTGACTGCAGAATGCTATAGACCAATGCCTGAGGGAAGAACAAACCAGCTTCCGCAGTGGAAGATCATGCATCGAACAAATCTTCACCCTCTAGAACATCATAGAACAATGTGTCAAGTTCCAAAAATCACTAACTATCGAGAAAGCTTTCAACAACATCCATCAAGAGTCCATCTGGTGTATCCCGCATTCCTATGGCGTAAAAACAGCCTTCATTACCATCTTCAAAGATCTGTATCGGCAATCGAACTGCTGCTTCAAAAGCAAAAATCGTCATATGGACTTCTTTGAGATCACAACCGGGGTCAGACAAGGCAGTTCCCAGTCCCCACTCCTCTTCCTTGTTGCCCTGGACTATGTCATGCAATGAGCAAGGATGTTCATCAGAGCCAGTATTCACTGGACAGATCAAGATCGCCTCATTAACTTGGACTGCGCTGAAGAGATCATTTTGCTTGAAGAGGAAGAGGTGAAGCTGCAGAATGTTACACCTGACCTCAACTGAGAAGCCGCCTAGATCAGCATCAGAATTAACGCCTATAAGTCAAAGATCATGAACATACATGTCGCAGTGCAAACCAGGGGAGTGGTGACTGGACTGAAGTGGCTGGATGAAGCAGAGAGATTCATCTACTTGAGTAGTGTGATCACCACAGGTTCATAGGTGTGTACTAGGCCAATGGCCCTGGAACATTTACAAGCTTTGCCCATAGGATTACCCTGGCATCGTGCCACCCGTCCATAGTTTCCAGTGCCTCTGTCGAATAGAGCCACTGGAGTGATTCCCAGGGTGAATTTATATTTCCCATCCACTCATCAAGATTTCTCTTGAAGAGGGCTAGTGAGGTGCTTTGTTTGACATGTATGGGAAGTCTATTCCATAGCATGGGTAGTCTCTGGGTTATGAACCTGTCCCTCCAGCATGTGCTGTTGATTATGGTAATGAGGTAGAGGTGTCTAGAGCATGTGGTGTGGAGGGATTGGGATTTCTTTAGATGTAGCATTTCTAATAGAGCTGGGTCAGACATGGCTTTGTAAGTCAAGCAGAGATCGCCTCTATGTAGGTGATATGAGACAGAGAATAGTTGGAGTTTTTTGAGTCTGTCCATATAGGACATGTTTAAGGCCTAGGATCCTCTTTGTGAGGTATTTTTGTGCCCTCTTCAGTTGTTGCAGGTGTCTATTGAGGTACATGTCAAATGGGGCATTGTACTTGATGATTGGCCTAATGAGGGAAGAGCAGAGGGAGACAATGACCTCTTTCTTTCTGGATGCAAAACCCTTAGTAATGAGATCTGCCACATTAAAGGACTTTCTGACCACAGTGGCAATGTGGTGGTCAAAAGAGAGGTTGCTGTTCAGTGGACTTCCATCGATATGGTAATTCATGGGAACCGTTTTTTCCCAAAGGGGATGACGACACATTTTTTGGCATTGAGCTTAAGGCTATGGTTCTGACACCAGTAGGTGGTCTCAGTGAGGCCTTTCTGTAGTCTGTCAGCATTACTTGGGGAGTTAATAATAGCTCCCAACTTGCAATCATCTGTGAACTTTGTCAGCCAGAGTTCTTTTGTGTTGGCCTGGACTTCAGCGAAGTGGATACCAAACAGGAGAGGATCTAGGACCGAACCCTGTGGGACTCCACTCGTGACTGGTCGGCAGTCTGACATGGAGTCAGTTACTTTCACACCATGGGTTCTGTGAGCCAGTGTGCAACCCACCTAGTGATATATGGGTTGATGCCTAGCTTAGTGAGTTTTTCTAAGATTCCTGAGTGGGGAATAGTATCAAAGGCCTTGGTCAGATCAAGGTAGGCTGTATGAACCACCTTGCCTTCATCCACAGCTCTGGTGACTGACTCAAAGAAGTCGACCAAGTTGAGCGGGCATGATCTACCCTTCACAAAACCAAACTGTGTGGGATCTAGAGTTTGGGGATTACCTATATTGGAACAACCGCCCCCTCTGAAGAGGTCGGAGAGGTTAAAGAATCAGAGGCAGGGCGAGTCTTGGCATCAATACAATGGTCACAACTAGCGCAGGAACTATTACAACAAAAAGTACCAAAGGCAAACCAACAACAGATACTAGAGGACTCTAATTGTCCAGGCCTATGTTTTTGGTCTGACAGTTTTGACCTTTTGACCTTGGTAATATGGACAATTCCGAGAATTTTGGTTATGTGAATTCACCTAGGCACTCTGATGATATGTTCATTATTGTTCACAATGGTTTCAGCATTTACAATTTTAGTGGTTTGATTATTAACGAAGTTCATTTCAAACTGTTAAGCAAAGGGACTACATTTGTCCCAGTTTTTAAACTTGACATAGCTGATGTTCTTATTAGTTTGAAGCTTTATACTCGACAACTTAACCTCAGGATGTTTTTTCTGAACATGTTAATATTAACACTAACAATTGTATGGGAACCTTAAAAAGAAAAAGTACATTTATTCCTCCAAATCACACCAAAGTTCTTATTTTTGAAAGGATGTGTGAAAAAGAATTTAGAGAATTATTAAAAACAACAATTCTAATTTCTTTACATATGATAATCTCAGTCATCAGGAAAGACTGACCCTTTGTAATTTAGCAAAAAACAGGGATGTCAGGATTATGAAGCCCAACAAGGGTGGTGGGGCAGTCATTATGGGTCATATAGACTATGTATCTAGGATGCATGATATTTTGAACGATACAAGTACATACCATAGAGTTTCAAAAAATCAAATAAATAGAGCCTATACTGGCGTTGATTTATACTTAATGGATGCTTTATATCAAGGTGTCTTAGATGAGAATGAAGTTAAATTTTTGACAGTCCCCCACCCAACCACACCAGTTATCTTTGGGATTCCCAAAATCCACAAAAATGTCAACAATCCACTTTTCAGACCTATAGTGGTGGCCAGGGGTTCCAAGACTGAACCTTTGGTGGCAGTTGTGGATTTTGGGTCCCAATGTGTGGTCAATGGTGTTGAACATATTCTGAAGGATTCATGGCACTGTTTGGAATGTTTGAGACACACCAACAGTGCCACTCAGTATTCCTTTCTCACCATTGACGTGGTGAATTTATTCACAGTTATTCCCCATGACGAGGGACTAAATTGGTTTAGAGAATCTTTGCTTACATGTGACAAGATAGACAGAAATAAGATTGACCAGCTGGTGGAATTAATGGAATTGGTTCTTATGAACAATTATTTAACATTTGAAGGTGAATTGTTTCATCAGATTGATGGTGTAGCCCTGGGTGCCAAGTGTGCCCCTGTGTATGTAAATTTGGTTCTGTTGTACTAGGAAAGATCTTATATTTTTCGTACAAATTTTATGCAAAATATTTTGATGTATAACAGGTTTCTTGATGATATTCTTATTTTGTGGAAAGGGAATGAGGAGGAGGTTAAAATATGTGTAGAGTATTTAAATCATACCACTACCATCCTTAAATTCACTTACATCTGGCATCAGACTGAAATTGATTACCTTGACATTCATCTTAAGATCACCAACAAGGGGTTACAAAGTAACATACACATGGAAAAAACACATTCTAACTCCCTACTTCATTTCAATAGTTGCCATCCTCACCATCAGAGAAAAAGCATTATAAAAGGTCAAATGGTGAGATTATCAAAATTAGTTAGTGATGAGAAGATTTTTTTGAATGAAATGTATACTTTAGTAGGGATGTTTTTAGAGAGAGGCTACCCATTAAAATTGGTTCTAAACACAAAACGTGAAGTGGTTTCCAAAAGGACCACGTCTTTTTCCCCTATTTTAACATCAGGCATTAAAACTGTGAGTACTACTACAAGGGACAATTCTGATGTATTTGTTTTAAAATACAACCCTTTGTGTACCCCTCTCATTGAAACAACCAAAAAATTGTGGCAAGTTTGTTTCAATGAGTACACCAAGACAAAGTTGGGGGCTCGACCCATGGTGGTATTCAGTAGGGGGAAAAATATTAAAAACATCCTTGAGGACAAGAAATATAGATGGTATAAGTCTTTGATGGTCAAATGTGGGTCATGCAAATTTTGTCGCTACATTAATGATGGGCCATATGTGGCGATACATGGGCATGATTATGCCTTATCATGCCCAGCAACAGATGTAGTTACAACACTAGTTGATTTATTTGTGCCATTGCCATGCTGTGCCATGTGTATGTAGGGGAAAAAAAAAAAAAGCTAAAGGACAGACAGATTGGTGATCTTCTTTAATTAAAAAAAAAGAAAGATGTCACAACGCATTATTTAACCATAGTGTTGGTTGCCCCAATTTCAAAAAATTAATTTTCTTTGTTATTGATCGGGTGGTACCTAATTGTAGGGGTGGCGATGACAGACTTCTTGTTGAAAGCAAAGAAGCAAGGTGGCAACTGAGGTTAAATGCCACATGACCACCAGGACTTAATGAAGGTACTTCCCTTATGCCTGTTTTAAAGCAGAGATCCAACATCATTTAGTTTATTTAGTGTACTGGGTGCAACGTTTTGGTATCCTGAACAGGTATACTATGGGGATGTAATAGTGCTTGAACAAGCTTGAAACCATAGTTTGGTATTGTTTTTGAATTTAAAGGCAAAAGCTAATAGCTTTTCAGCTTGAGCAAGTTTATTAGTATTGCTTGCTGCTATGGTTGACTAAATATATACATTTTCTTTACATTAATGTTTTTAACCTTTAGTAAGCTTTTATAGCATTTACTATATGTTTATTTAAACTTTTTTAATCAACTGCTTATTTGTGGAACTTTGCAGAAATGTTTAAATTTTGCTAAGCACTATATGCATTGTTAAATGGTGTCATTTGTTTTAGATGAAATGATTTGCACTAGGCACTTTTTTTATGGGCGGATCGCCTTATGTTATGCTAGGGCTGATGATTGGCTGATCAATTAATTAAGTGTTTGAAGTTTTTACTATTTATTCTGTTGTAGTAAGAGGTTTTCTTTGACTCTGATGAAGCCAATTACTGGCGAAAGCACTTAGTCGAAGGAACGTATTGCTGTCAATAAAGCTGGTGTGTTCCAGGTCATTGTTGGGATTTTTCTCTTCATTTTCCAAGTTTTCTTTCCCTGTTGGGAATTTATTTTTGCTGTATTACCTATATCCATGTTTATTAGGTCCATGATGATGTGTTCCATAGTTTTGCATATCACACTCGTCAGGCTAATGGGGAGATAGTTCCCAGGGTCTGTAATCGCTCCTCCTTTATGGAGAGGGATGACTGTAGCAGTGCACCATTTGGAAGGGACAAAGCCTGAGGTGAGGCTGTGGTTGAACAGGGCACACAGGTGAGGTGCCAGTTCACTCTGTAGTTCATGTAGAACACAGCCAGGGATATTGTCACATCCCATAGAAGTTGTATTCTTGGCCTTGGACTGTGCTGTTTTAACCTGTGCAGCAGTAATACTGGGTGCCTGGCAATCTACTGGTATTGTGATTGGTCCTTTTGGGGGGGAGAGGGGAAAAGTTGGCACTGAATCTGTTGGTCAGTACATTGGCAATATCTATTGGCTTGGTATAGGAGGTACCATTGTGCAGTAGCTCAGAGCAAATCTGGGTATTGCCGTGGAGATTCTTTACATAACTATAGAAGGCCTTGCGGTTGTCTTTACTATCTGCTGCAATCCTGTTTTCATAGCTAGCTTTAGAGGATTTGATGAGGGATCTCAACTTTTTGTTGAGGCTGATAAGGGAGTTTTTCCAGTCTTGGGACTTCACCTTAGTCTGCTTCAGTTTCCTCCTTCTGTTTTAGAGTTTGTTTATGGTAGGGGGCCACCAGATTGGCTTCCTTTTTTTGGAGGAGAGCATCTTGGTTCTCTTGGGTATGGCAAGATCCATGCATTTGTGTACTTGTTCGTACAGTGCCTTGGTGTATGATTCGGCGGTCATGCAAGTATTCTCCATTTGCATGGGTGCCGTGAAGTTAGCCACCTCTGTTTTTAGGAGCCCAAAGTTAGCTTTTGAGAAGTTTTTCATGGTGGTTACCTTTGTGGGGGGGTGTATTTCCAAGGTGATTAGTTTGTGGTCAGATCTAACCAGGGAGGGGTTGACTATTGGTGTAGAGCAACGGTTGCCCATGTTAGTAATGACCAGGTCAAGGATGTTGCTACCTCTAGTGTGGGTAAGAATGAGCTGGTCCAGGGCACTGGAATTAATGAATTCCAGGAAGTGTATTTATACATGAGTAGTTTTCCCAGTTAATGGAGGCATAGTTGAAGTCGCCCAGTATGAGAGTGTTAGGTTGGACCCTAATATTCTCCAGGGGCCTTAGGAATGTTGAGTGTGAGTCTTGGAACATGGTTGGGGACCTATAGAAGGCTACAACCTGAATTGTTGTCTTACCTTAACCAAAGACAGAGATGTAGAGGCAGATGTCAAGTGCCAAATTGGGAAGATGATAGCAGTCTTCCAGAGGATGAACAAGCTGTTGTTCTTGCCATCCATCTTCTTGAAGATCAAACTCCACCTGCTTGCCTCTGTCAGGATCCCTATGGCCATTTATGCCAGTGAAACCTGGAAGGCGTCAGAAAGTATCAAAAAGAAGCGTGATGTCTTTCAGCAAAGGTGCCTATGCCGAATTCTCAAAATCCAATATTATGATCATATCACCAAAGAAGAGGTTCTACGAAGAAGTGGCTTATCCAAACTTCACACCATCATCACTCACAGAAGACTTCAGCTAGCCGGCTACATCCTTCAAAAGGAAAACCATCAGATCTTAAAGATGTCAGTGGCATGGGTACCTCCGAATGCCAAATGACCAAGAGGATGCCTGTGGCACTGGTCAAGATTTTAGCAGAATCTAGAAAAGAAGCTGCCATTAAAAAAGTAATAATCAGTAGATCATATAAAATATTGCATGATAACTACAAGAATCAATCAGAGGAGGTTAGAAAGGACTGGGTAGAGAGACTGGATAAGCATTTCACAAAGAAACAATGCAACAAAATCTAGAAGATTTAGGATTTTTGCTTGGAAATGTTTACACAGATATTTTGTATACCCCAAGTAGATTTCAGAGAATTTTTTCTCAGGTAGACAACAAATGTTGGAGGTGTAACTGGGAAGAAAGAGGTACTTGGGAACATATTTTCTGGGAGTGCGGTGGGTTGGCAGACTTTAACGATTCTCTATGGGATGCACTGTCAGAGATGCTGGGTGGGCAGATTGGTGTGATGAGGCAGATGATTTTTCTGAGCTATAATACAGAATCAGAATTTCTTAGACATGGTACGACCTTTGTGTGTCTAATAATAGTGGCTGCCAAAAAAATAATTACTAGAAAATTGAAATCAAAATCTAAACCAACTATACTAGAAGTAGTGAATATAGTAGCAGAGATAAAATAACTGGAATTGAGATATTTAGAAAAGGGTAGGAGCAAACTACATAGGAGAAAATGGGAACTGTGAGAACAATACATACAGGGGAGGAATGAGGTTTGAAAGAAGGCAGGACTTAAATGAGCCATGTAATGTTTGACTGAAAAAGATTTGGTAGATTATAAGTGATGTATAATGTTTGCAACCTGGAGTGTGTCAGCATGGTTCGTGATGTAAAATGCTTGCAACTAGGATCGTGTTGGTGTGGTTTGTTTTCATGTGTATAAATGTATGATTGCCTATGTAGTATGTGATGGCTTATTAAAAATATTTCTTGTTTAAAAAAAAGGGCACGAATTGAATAATTTATATAATGTTGCTTAGGTTATATGATATATAGTAATGTATGTGAAGAAAAATGTTTATGTTAACTATAGTATGATTACTTTTATATGAATGTAAATTTGCCTATGTCACAAGTGATAATTCAATAAAGGTGTTTAAAAAAAGAATAGAAGAATAGACTGGCTTTTACTACAATAAGAATACCATGCTTTCAAAAGAGGATTGTCACTACCCTACGATACTGAGCCACGGTTGTGCTTAAGTGGCACAAACAACAGATTTTCAACTCCCCTGACGCAGACATGACTTTTTTGCAGTCTGCGCTCACCCCATCAGAAGTAATTAATGAGAGTAACCCCAAGCCTGCAGAACTCATGGACATTTCACATCACAAGGAACACCCTCCAGGAAGGACCAAGAAAATGACAGGGCTCGTGAAATATATGCAGCTGTATCCCCTGAAGAATGTAGATTCGGTAATGTGACTTACTGCCCTACAGTACACACACAAGTGAAAATACATAATGCTGCATGGCACTGGAGCCCCCCAGCAAAACAGCTATTCCCTGAAGTAGCCAAAGAGGTTCCCCTTTCAACATCAAATCAGCTTCACCAATAATTTTCTCAAATAGAAACCATAGCCAATTCCTTTGCTAAGCAGTCTGTTCTACAAATGAATATAACGTTTGGCCAGGATAAGTTAATGCAGCTGAAAAGGACAACATATTATCACAGAAGGGTAAATAATAAAAGTAAATGCATCTCTTGACTGTGCACCGGAGCTAAGTGGTTCCAGTTTTACTTACTTTTGGTTGGACAGCTTTTCTATTTACATGTTGCTATCTTTTCAAGCTACTACACTGCATGTGGTAGCAGGGTTAATTTTCTGTTTTTAACTATTGGTATGGACTTTTAACCTGCAGTGGATACTGATAAGCAAGGACAAGAGGGATATAGGATGGACTGCTTATTGCATTATAGTTTCTACCTCTTTGGTTACTCTTACTTTTTCTTATTGTTTGTATTTCATATTTGAGGTCCTTTTGTGCAATGTGTTATGCCTTATTCCATTGCACTCAGTTTGTGACGTCTTTCTTCCCCTTGGAAAAATAATTAAAAAGAAAATAAAAAAGCCAAGAAGCATGTGAGAATTACTCACTCTTTTTGTGATGAGGAAGTCCTATGCCATTTGAATATTAAGGTAAAAACTGGTGTTTTATTAGAGTTTAGAGTATCACTGGGGTAGAAGCTATAACAGCATTACTCCAATAAGCAGTGAAGGTGGGATTTAGGTGTATATTCCTCTTCAGGTAAGATATGGATATTGGGTTCTGTTTATGGTTCCAACATTGATGATCCTTCTTTCTTTACTGAATTATTTGGAATGGTAGCATGTATCAATAAAATCATCCTGGAAGGGGAATTCACTTGAACTCTGAACTACTGCAGGATATGTACCCAAAGAATGGCGTACAGCTACAGTGGTCCCACTCCACAAAGGTGGTGCCACAACGGACCCCGGAAACTATCGCCCCATAAGCCTGACTAGTCTGGTCTCTAAAGCTATGGAGCGTATTATCATGGAACTCATAAACAAAGACATTGGGAGCCTCCAGACACTGGACCCTACCCAATTCGGCTTTGTTAAGGGCAGATCTTGCCTCTTAAACCTAGTTGATTTCTTTGAAACAGTTACCAAAGCCATAGATGAGGGCAAGGTAGTCCACACAGCCTACCTGGACCTCGCAAAAGCCTTCGGCACAATACCCCACTCGAACATCATAAATAAGCTTACCAGCTTAAATATCAACCCCTATATCACAAGATGGGTTGCAAACTGGCTCAGAGATAGAACCCACATGGTCAGAAACGCAGGTGCCATGTCTGAATCCAAACCAGTTACAAGTGGCATCCCACAGGGCTCAGTTCTGGGACCTCTCTTGTTCGGTATATACTTTTCTGAGGTTCAGGCTAACACGGGGGGATAATGGCTGACAAAGTTCGCAGATGACTGCAAACTGGGGGCCATAATTGAATCTCCAGCTGACACAAGCATCCTCCAAAAGGGTCTCACAGAGACAGATGCTTGGTGCCAGAGCCACGGCCTCAAGCTAAATGCTAAAAAGTGCATAGTCATCCCCTTTGGGAAAAACAAGGTGCCCACAAATTACCACATAGGTGGTAATCCATTAAGTTCAGAAGAAGTAATTAGAGATTTGGGGACCAACGTAGATAGTAATCTCTCCTTTGATAATCACGTTGCCAAAGTGGTTAGAAAGACCTTCTATATAGCCCACCTTATCAGAAAAGGGTTTGCATCTAGATCAAGAGAGGTCATTGTGCCCCTCTACTCATCACTCATCAGGCCCATAATTGAATACAATGCCCCTTTTGGGATGTACCTTACCCGACACCTGCAGCAACTGGAGAGACCCCAAAAGTACCTCACCAAGAGCATCATGGGCTACAAACAGACGTCCTATGCAGCTCAACTAAAGAAACTCCAGCTCTACTCAGTTGCTTACCACCTACTCAGAGGCGATCAATGCCTGACGTACAAAGCCATGTCAAACCCAGAATTAATGGACATGGTCCACCTCAAAAAATCCAAGTCCCTTAGAGCTACACGCTCCAGGGACATAAACCTCAGCACAAAAATAAATAGGACATGCTGGAGGGACAGATTAATTTCCCAGAGGCTCCCCTCACTTTGGAATAGAATCCCAATTCATGTTAGACATATCCCCTCGCTGACCCTCTTCAAGCAAAATCTGGGCGCGTGGATGGGAAATCGCAAATTTACCCCTGGGATCTCTTCTGTGTCCCTGCTAGACAGAGGCACAGTAAACTAATCTTAAAAGGGTACCTTCTGTGACCTACTTTACAGAGGCACAGTAGGCTAATCTAATAGGAAGGCAGAAGCCAAATACACTCTGGCTAGGCTTATAAATGCCCTAGGGCAGATAGCCTAGTATCTACCTATGAACCTATGAACTCTATCCATGATAGGAATAAACCAAAGATTGAGAAACATATTAAAGCCCAGAAAGTTATCAATGAATCATGCAAGCTTCTGTGATTAGTAGATATTTGGAGGATACCTAAACCTTTGGATACAGTATTTTTATACCCCCCTAGGAGAGTATGGAAGCAGGTTTAACTATATGCTAGTCTCTGTAGGTTTAAATAACTCTGTTATAGAGATGGGTATGATTACTAAATTTAATAACAGACCATGAGGCAGTTCTCTTTAATGTATTATTACAACAGTCCTCCTGGACAAAGAAAATATGGAGAATGGACCCTCTTATTTTGTGGTCATATCTGATCCTGTCTTGCCAAATTGCTTTGAACCACCTCACAGTTATGCTAATTCATGTTTGGTGGGAATCTCTCAAGCTTGAACTTAAAAGCATTCTATTCTTCTTCTTCTTTCGGCTGCTCCCGTTAGTGGTCACCACAGCAGATCAACTGTTTCCATTTCTTCCTGCCCTCTGCATCTTGCTCTGTCACACCAACCACCTGCATGTCCTCTCTCACCTCATCCATAAACCTTATCTTAGGCCTTCCTCTTTTCCTGTTACCTGGCAGCTTCATCCTTAGCATCTTTTTCCCAATATACTCTGCATCCCTCCTCAGCACATGTCGAAACCAACATAATCTTGCCTCTCTGGCTTTGTCTCCAAACCTTCCAACCTGGGCTGACCCTCTAATATACTTATTCCAAATCCTGTCCATCCTCGTCACACCCAGTGCAAATCTTAACATCATCAACTCTGCCACGTCAAGTTCTGACTCCTGCCTTTTTGTCAGTGCCACTGTCTCCAACCCATATAACATAGCTGGTCTCACTACCCTCTTGTAGACCTTCCTTTTCACTCTTACTGGTACTCGTCTGTCACAAATCACTCCTGACACTCTTCTCCACCCACTCCATCCTGCCTGTACTCTCTTCTTCACCTCTCTTCCACACTCACCATTACTCTGAACTGCTGATCCCAAGTATTTAAACTCATTCACCTTCGCCACCTCTACTCCCTGCATCCTCGCCATTCCTCTATCCTCCCTCTCATTCACACACATATATTCTAAGTCCTGCTGACCTTCATTCCTCTTCTCTCTAGAGTATATCTCCACCTCTCCAGGTTCTCCTCCACTTGTTCCCTGTTCTCACTACAGATCACAATGTCATCTGCAAACATTATAGTCCACGGGGACTCCTGTCTGATCTCGTCTGTCAACCTGTCCATCACCATTGCAAATAAGAAAGGGCTCAGAGCTGATCCTTGATGTAATCCCACCTCCACCTTAAATGCATCTGTCACTCCCACCACAGACCTCACCGCTGTCACACTACCCTCGTACATATCCTGTACCACACTTAAATACTTCTCTGACACTCCCGACTTCCTCATACAATACCACAACTCCTCTATAGGCACCCTGTCATATGCTTTCTCTAAATCCACAAAGACACAATGCAACTCCTTCTGACCTTCTCTGTACTTCTCCATCAACACTCTCAGAGCAAACATCGCATCTGTAGTGCTCTTTCCTGGCATGAAACCATACTGCTGATCACTAATCATCACCTCCCTTCTTAACCTAGCTTCCACTACTCTTTCCCATAACTTCATGCTGTGACTGATCAGATTAATCCCTCTGTAGTTACTACAGCTCTGCACATCACCCTTATTCTTAAAAATCGGTACCAAAACACTTTTTCTCCATTCCTCAGGCATCCTCTCACTTTCCAAGATTTCATTAAACAATCTAGTTAAAATCTCCACTGCCATTTCATCTAAACACCTCCATGCTTCCGCAGGTATGTCATCTGGACCAACAGCCTTTTCATTCTTCATCCTCTTCATACCTATCCTTACTTCCTCCTTGCTAATCCACTGCACTTCATGATTCACTATCCACACATCATCCAACCTTCTCTCCCTCTCATTCTCTTCATTCATCAAGCCCTCAAAGTACTCTTTCCATCTGCTCAACACACTCTCCTCGCTTGTGAGTATGTTTCCCTCATAATCCTTTATCACCCTTACCTGCTGCACATCTTTACTAGCTCGGTCCATCTGTCTAGCCAATCGGTACAGGTCCTTTTCTCCCTCCTTAGTGTCCAACCGTTTATATTTATACAACTCTTCATACGCCTTATCCTTAAAAGCATTCTATTAAAGATTAAATTTTGGATTTATAGGGGAAGAAAAAGCAGCTATGGGAAAGATGCAGAAATAATGCATTTCATAATCCTACTTTAATCAGGGGAATATAAATCTATACAACAACAATTAAAGACTGCAAAGAAAGAGAAAGATCAGCTCTACTTAGAATAAGTTATGACATGTTTGGGCTAAATGGAATAAACCTGGCAAATTATTGGCTTTCTGGATTAATCTTAGGAGGACAGCAACTATTATTAATAGTGTTAGAGACCCTGTCTCAGGTCTCTCAAGTAATAATTTGAGGGGCCTTAATAACATTTAATTCCTTTTTCAATCCCCCTAATGTTACCCTTTTTTCAAATCGACTTCATATTTTTCTTCAAAAGGAAAACATGCCTAAAATAACACCAAAAAATCATATATAAGCAGTCCTATTGCAATGCAAGAAAGTCACATAGTCATCAGTAATAGGAAAAGAGGAAGGTATCAGGTCCTGACTGTGTTAATGCAGAAGCATTTTTTAGTCTGCAACATCTCTTGGTCCATGGTATGACTGATCTCTTCAACTTCTTTTGCAAGTCTATGACTATACATCCATTTTCTCTATTTTTTTTATAATAACCCTTCTTCTAAAGCCAAATAAGGATATAACGTATCCCAATAACTACAGCCCCATCTCTCTCCTTAATGCATATATTAAGTTCAATGTGAAGGTATTAATTTATAAGTTAAATAGCTTACTTTTCTCTCTGATTCTACAGCATCAGGCTTGTTTTATTAAGGGAAGAACAGGGCTAACCACCTGCATGCACAACTGCTCTATTTTCTGGGGATGAAAACTGTACCTGAACCAGCATCTGCTCTCTTTGCTGGTTTTAAGAAAGACTTTGACTCCATAAAGTGGGCATTCCTATCAAGAGTCTTAATACAAATGGCTTTTCCTAAGTTATTTCTAAAATTCCAAGCCTTATATCATCCGCTGCATGTATCCTTTCTCACAAACAGGTTGTTATCTGACTCATTCCCCACAATGAGAGGGCCCCATCAGGGTTGCCATCCGTCTCCAGCTTTGTTCCTTCTAGCTACTGAATGACTGAATAGAATACTTAATGATCCATTGCAATATCTGGTTGGTCACTGTATAATGTAGAGGCCTAGGCTCTTAAGTTTGCAGATGACTGACTGATCCTTAGAAGTGGCCCATTAGATCACCTTTCTCTCATCAAAGCCTTGATGGACGTTTTTGTCTGGGTCCACTACATCTTTCATTAATAAGACATATCTCCACAGTAAAGATGTTTGGTTCCCCATGTTCTTCAATATTTTCAGGCATATTCTCACTCCACCATTATGCCTGTTGCTTAAATAAATAACTTGATTGCTTTATATGAGATTATGGAAGGAAGAGGGTAAGGCATGCCATAAGAGTAACCCCAACAAATCTACTAGGTCTGGGAATTCCCAACTGGGTCCATTATGCAAAAACATTTCGGCTTACACAATGGTTTGGACTTAATCAGAACCTGCCACCTCTCTGGGTACTCTTAAAAGGAGAAATATTGCACTCTATTTCCTCTTGGGAGCTCTCTGCTGGTTTCCTAAATCATTACCTAAGCACATTGAAATATGCCACTCCCTATAGCAAAACCATCTGACTTTGAAAGTTCTCTCATGTATTCTGAAATGGTCAGATGTCTGAGGTTCTTCTATTCCCTTGTGGGGGAATCCTTGCTTTGTTTATGATGATTCTCCATTTATAAGCCCCACCAGGGACCAGAAATGCATCAGGTGTCTTTCTGATCTTCTGACCATGAAAAATGGAGAATGTATCCTTCAAAATTTTCAAGGGCTTCAGCAGTCTTGGTACTTGTCAGTTTCTTCCTTTTGGAAGTTTTCAGCAGCTGAGGTATATGATAAGTAGATGCCCATCAACGAGCATATCCACTGCAATACCCTTCCTATTCAAAAAGGGGAGATTCAGTAATCCTTAACCAGACAGTCTTCCACTCCATTATGAACTGCCCTCTTGGACTGATACCTATATAGATGAAACATTGGACCCATTTCCAAAAGACCTGCTCTCAGTGTGACCACTTAAACTGTGAGCATGTGTTTTGGAATCTGGCCCCTGGTGTAAGCCTGTTTATAGATATGCCTTACAATGAAGTAGGTCACTTACACTGACAACAGGTCTTTCGGAATCAGGGCAGATTTGCACTAACAGCAACTCTTTTGGAATCTTGTCCATTGTATTCTGCACAGTTCTGCCTTTCAGGCATTGGTTTGGGACCCGATACAGAAAATGTAAAAGCTTTTGCAAGAGATATCACCAGGCAAAAGAACCTTTCCTATGCATGTAAGAAAATGGTATAGTTAATTCATAGGGGGTATTGAGTTTCACCATTCAAGCCTTTGAGAAGAACCCTAGTTGCTCCCCTTATCAAGTCTGAGGTATCCTCAACCCCAATGTACTTCATAAATTCTGGGACTGTCCAACAATTCCTCAGTTATGCAAGCCCGTAGTGATGTGGGTACAAAACCCTTTTATATATGACCTTCACTTGTTCAAAACTATTGCTATGGTTGAGTAAGCTTCACTATTCTAACAGACAGAGCAAGGTATGGCATTGCTAAATAATTACATTTGTCTTCAGCGCTATGAGCATATATTTCCTCTGAATGGAAATATCCCTCCTGCTTACTAAAAGAAAAGCTTTAAGCTTGAATAATCCAAAGATTATATAGGTTTGCTAAACTCTGTTCTAAACCCACCAACACCTGTACCTCCCTTGATTTTCCCCTCGGCCCCACTAACTGAAGGTGTTTTATGTGCAATCTTTATTTAAGGTGTGATTAGCTCTCACTCGGTACTCTAGTGTCCACATACTTGAATGAACCATTAATTACCCTAGCTCTGGTCTGTCTGCCAATCTTACCCTTCCCCGTGTTATATCCTTAAGCATAACATTTTTATTTATTTATTTTACATTTGTTTAACGGGAAAGTCTGACTGGACACAGGTCCATTTTCAGCGGAGGCCCGGGGAGAAAAGCTCCACAATACAATACAATACATGAGAGAAGAGAAAAAAATAGAGCATACTTATAGCAAACATACACAATATGTTAGAGATTAACAATTCATAGTAGACAATCATTGTAGTACATAACTTAAAACAGCATTTGTATTATTTTTACAGATATAAGTTTTGTCAAGTAAATATCAACGGGTTCACAAGCTATCAGGGGAACTGATTATACTTAGCTATACACAGAAACATTCTCTTAGTTCAGGTTAGCCTGGTGAGTGGCTTGAACATAGTCACTTAAATAGTGGGTTTTCAGGAGTTTTTGAAATGAATAAAGGATGTGGTAGAAGGGTTCTACCTGACATAATCGAAACCACACAACACCGACAACCACATCACCGACACCACATATTCGACAGTCCATAAACACGAAACCACACATAACCGACAACGAAATAACCGACGGTACACAAACACGAAACCCCATACAAAACAAAACACATCCCCATTCCACAAACCACACACACAACACAAGCACACCAAAATCCTTACAAGCCCACACTAAACCTTACCCTAACCCTAAGGTCCGTCACTATCGCACACTTACCTACCCGCTCCCTAACCCTAACTCACTTAACCCGCCCTATCTCCTAACCCTAACTCACTTAACCCTATCGCCCCTAACCCTAACTCACTTAACCCACCCCTATCCCCACAGACCGTCAATCTCCACACTTACCTGCCTCGCACCCTAACGTCCGTCACTACCGCATACTCACACAGCCTTTCCCCATGTCGGCATCCTCGGCGTTGGTGTTGTCATCCGTCGTGTCGGTCTTCTGCATTGTCGATGTTCTGCAACCCGCGATTCGCGGTCTTCTTCGCTTTCGATCTTCTGGAGCTCCGATGTCGGTCTTCTCAGCTGTCGACGAAGTCAGGTAGAACCGGTAGAAGTTATTTGGCTTGGTAGTGTGTTCCAGGTTTTAGCAATGATGCTGGCAAAGAGGGATTTACTGGCATCATTTCTATGTTGGATGACAGTCATGAGGTTCTGGTTACTAGATCTTAAGGCTCTAGAGGGAATGTGGGGCTGTGCTGAGGTTTTCTCGGGAAGGTAGCGCAGTTTGTGTGCTATAGAGAGTTGATTGAGTAGAAGTATATGAGGCAACTCAAGCCAGTTGAGCTGCTTAAGGGATAGACAGTGGTGAGACCTATATGAGGCTTCAGTAGCAAACTTAGCAATCTTGTTGTAACAAGATTCCATTTTATTTAGATCGGTTTGGCAGAGATTAGTCAAGATGGGAGAGGCATAGAGGAGGGTGGATAGAAGATGAGTCCTTGCGATGGTTGCTTTGGTGTGTTTAATCATAAACTGTCCCTGTAGAGAAGTCCAAGTTTTTATTAATTCTCAGTGGTCTGTGCTACATGGATGTCGAACCTCAGGTTATTGTCTATTTCTACACCTAGCAGCTTAGTGTGTGTGGTTGGACTAATTTGAATGTTTTCTTTAGAGTAGATGGTGAAATAACTATTTTGGGGGAGGAGATCTGCCTGGGCTGAAAATAATTAGTTTGTTTTTTTTGGGATTAAGAAGAAGTTTGATGTTAGTGAACCAAGTTTCGGCTAGGGCGAAGTTATTTTGGATTAGGGTTTATAGTTCACTTAGGGTGGGGGCAGCACATATAAGGGGGGGTGTCATCTGCATATTGTACTACTGAGGCAGTGGGTGAGGATGAAGAGATCTTGTTAGTAAATAAAGAGAACAGCAACGGACCAAGGATGGATCCTTGAGGGACTCCTATGGTAACTGGTAACAGGGGGGACAGCTGTCCCTGCCATAGGACTCTTTGCTGACGGCCAGATAAGTAGCTGTTGAACCATGATATAGAGGGGGGACTTATATTTAGGGTAGATAGAGTTTCAAGAAGCATACTGTGATTTACCATGTCAAAGGCTTTGATATTTATTTATTTATTTATTTATTTATTTCCAGTTTGATTACCGGGGAGGTCCACTGGGATCAGGGAGCCCATTTTCAGTGGAGGCCCAGGGAGAAAATGTCCATATTACATACTAGTAACCAAAAGGAAAATTATACATAGTAATGTGGTAAAGTACAATTGTAAAATAGTAGAAAACTCTTAACATATTTACATAGTTGATTGGAGAACCAATTGTACAACATTTAAGTTGGTAGACGCAAAAGATAATGTTTACATAGTTATAAGAGTTCACAATTGTAGATAAACTGTAAATAGTTGTAAACTAATATCTGAAGGTTTGTAGTAAATATAAGTTTAGAATAATTGGGAGAAATAAAGGAGGAAAGTACACTATTAGTTGAGGATACATTAGAGTTTCTGGAGTATTCAGAGAGAGGTAGTTAAACAGTAGTAAAAGTGGAGTTCAAACATGGCAGATGTGTTTGTCATAGTTAAACAGCATCAGCTATTATATGAAGTTACCAAAAAATATTATTCCCAATTGGGGGGAGGAGATCAAAGACTAATTACAGTATTTACAATATATACATTTAAGGTATTAATGTAATATTATTAATGTAATATTACATTAGATTCAAAGGGAGGTAGTTATTTAGGAGGGCATTAGATTTAGAGTGAGGCAGCTGTTTAGGAGAACAGCTTGGAGTAGAGGAATATGTAGAGAAGATACATGTGGAAGTACACGTAGAAGAGTCTTAGCAGGTTAAGTAAGTAGAGTATAATTACATTTCCAATTATGGGAGAGGTAGGAATGAAGCTGGGTTTTAAAGTATTCATAGTTTTCAGAGAGTCTTAGAGAGGATGGGAGAGAGTTCCATTTTATGGCTAAGGAAGAGGATAAGTCTAAGAATATGGAAGAAACAAATAGAGCCTTGTTTCTATGGTGGTTAACTATATTGGTGAATGACAGTAATGCTGTGGTGGTGCTGTAGGAAGGTCTAAAGCCATGCTGGGATATGGAGAGTAGGTTATTTCGGAGGTACTGCATTAGCTGATTATGAACAACTCCTTCTAATATTTTGCATAAAGGTGATAGGATTGCTATTGGGCGATAGTTGATGAGCTCTAAAGAGTTACCTCCTTTGTGCAGTGGAATAATATGTGATGTTTTTCATGAGGTGGGAACTTTGCATTCTAATAGAGATCTATTTATGAGACTAGAGACAGGATAGGTTATAGCTTCAGCTGATATCTGAAGGAAATTTGCTGGTAGCATATCAGCTGCTAGAGTGGATGGTTTAAGTTTTCTAAGGAGTTTAGAAATTGTCTTTGTGGACATGGAGTGAAGGTGAAAACTGGGGTATTGTTTTGTATATTGGGATGGGTTGGTGTAGTTATTGGTGTGGGGCTGCTAATGCTATTTTGGGCATTGGCAAGGGTCTGGACTGTTTCGATAAAGAATTTGTTAAATTGAGTGGGAATGTTTTCATGGTTATTTGGTATCACAGGGGTTAGAGTAGTGGACTTTCCTGGGTGTAGTATTACATTTATTGTGGCCCAGAATTTTTGGGGATTGTGAGCATATTTTTCTTGCATATTTTTTGTAGTAGCTAGATTTGTCTAGTTTGATTTGGTTTTTGGTTTTGTTACAGAGCTCTAGATAGTTTTGTCTCAAAGTAGTGGTTTTGTTTTTTTTTATATTGAATCCAGGCCTTGTCCCTTTCTTTCATTATAGTTTTAGTATCCTTTCTTAGCCATTGGGCATAGTTAGTTTTTATTCTAGTGGTTCTGGGGGGTGCAGGATGATTTAAGATTTTTCTGAAGGTTGTGTTAAAGTATTCAATGACTTTGTCTAGAGAGTTGTTTTAGGGGAGTCAAGTTGCAGCTTTTTAGTGCATTGATGAAGTCAGTAGCCATAAAGGTCTTTTTGTTTTGAACTACTCTGAGGCTAGGTTATCTGATGGTTTGGGATCTGTTCCTAATTAGGTAGGTTGGATGATGGTCACTTAGGGTATCTGGAAGACAGACAGATTGCTGTACAAGAGTGGGGTCAGATACCAGGATCCAGTCTAAGATGGACTGGCGTTTGGATGTTTTGTCAGTTCTAGTGGGGGTGGTTATAGTTTGGGTAAACCTGTGGAGGTTAATAAAGCCAGAGGGATTATGACTGGAGCAGTTAAGCCAGTCAATACTGAAGTCCCCTAATAGTATTGTTTCATGTGGCAGGGAGCTGGAGATCCAATTAAGCAGGCTTTCCATTACAGTGATGTTATTGCCTGGTGGGATATAGCCACCTGCAATAATTGTGTTTGTTGGCATTTATTTTTAATTTGGCAAGGATTAGTTCTACATCTTTGACTTCTTGGGTATTGTAACCTAATTGTTCTATGGTGAGATGATTTTGGAATAATATTGCAACACCTCCTCCCTTTTTTTCTAATCTGTCTCTTTGGATAATATTATAACCAGGGGCAGTAATCTCATTATTATGGTGTTGTGGTTTGAGCCATGTTTCAGTTAACACAGTGATACCTGGTTTGTATAGAGCTAGTAGGGCATGAAGGTCCTGAAGTTTGTTAAGTATACTTATTGCATTCATGTTTAAGAAGAGGAGAACTAAGTTAGGTCTGTGGTATAGGGGATGTAGCTGATTTGAGTTTGGGTTGGTTGATGTTTTGGGTCCTGGACTGGGGTGTATGTCTCCACTACAAGTGAGTTTATGGAGTAGGTCTAGATAGAGTTTGATTAATTTGTGAATTATTTTAATTTGTCTTTGAGAAGAGTGGGGATTAGTTTTGATTGTCAGTTTATTGCGTGAGTAAGAGAAGGCTTGGAAGGAGGTAAGGTCGCATGGCGATATAGGGAAGTTTTTTAGTTTGATGGGATTGACTATGGATTCTGTTTGTCAAGGGGATGGGGTGTGGTTATGAATCTGAGTGTGGTAGGAGGACAGGATAGAAAGTAGGAATAGGGTGAAGATTATTAATGGATAGAATGATGTTTTTAGTAGTGGGGTTGGATATATGTAACATGTTATTTAGTTTCAGAAAGAAAGGGGTGCATGCAAGGGTAATATCTAAAACTGTAGGAGATTGGTGTTGTATTAAAGGTATACTATAAGAGGTGTGGTGGAGTTTGTTGTTGATGGGGAAGAGATTTGAAGGGATAGGTATTTGAGAGTGTGAGATATCTTTTATGTGTTAGAGAACAGCTGTATGGCCAGGAAGTATTCATCAGGCAAAAAGTTATGAGTTCTTCAACATAGTTCGACAACTGCAAACCTAGAATAAAAAAGAGATTAATGTCCATGGAAATGTATAAGGAACAAGAATGATAAAAGTCCCCAAATGTCCATATAGCAACGTTTATGCCACGGTCTTATAGACTAGAACACAGAAGCATAACTAATTGTCCAAACGTCAACCATCAAAAACGACACATTTGAGTTCAAGCATCATCAAAACCAGTATTTGTATACAAAAAAAAAATATTAGCTTTAATTTTTTTTTATGGTCATTTTGAATTGTTTTGTCTTGGCCAATATTGTACATTTTTATAGACCAATATCTATTCTTTTACTTACAGCTTGTTAATCTTAATTAATATTGTTTATCTAGTTACAGAGCTGTTGAATTATAGTTTCTTTTGTTGTTATATATTGTTATGCACAGTGAATACCAAATATTTACATTTAAAACAAATTGTCCATCACTATTTGTGTTAGCCAGGGTGGTAGAGATCATGATCTTGAATTCCGTAACCATTCTTTTAGCTTAGTCAAGAAAAATGTACATCTATTATATACCCAATTTCTGGAATAGCCTACCCTTTACCCATCATACAAAGCACTTCCCTTGCAATCTTTAAGACTAGTTAAGATGGGTGTTTGCAAATTATCACAAGGAATATGCGAAGAAAGTATACTTAGCAGAGGACATTGGCAGTCTCTACTAGTACTGGGTGATGGGGCTGAGCTTATCAATGGTCTCATTTGGCTGTAAGCTTAGTAAGGCTGTAAGCTTAGTGATGACCTATGAACCTATGAACATTCCTCAAATATCTCCCCTAGACACTGGAAAGTAGGTGGAAGGCTAAAGATAAACCTCCAAGAGATAGATCTGTAAATAACTCCAATCTCCATTAAGGACAGGAAGGAGGGTAGAAGCTCTTGGGTAAACTGGGATAAATACCTGGAAACTAATTATTTTGAAAGGATATGTTGAACTGGGGGACACAAGAAAGCAGAAGATAAAATATTTGAGTTCGGCCAACACTAATTTGTATTAACTGGAGAGGTGGTGATCTCTGTGATCAACTCATTTTCCTAGTCTATTCAAGAGTAGGGAAAAAATATGAAAATATCCATTTATGTTTCTTAAGCACCTCTTTTAAATACTGAAAAGAAGATGTAAGTCTGAAGATAAAGTTTGAGGGATAGCTAGATTTAGAATTAACTTAAGCCTCCATTTGCTACAGGACATTCAAATGGAAGTCCCTGGCAAGATTAGAATAAATACACTGTGATAGATTCTTTTGAAAGTAAATATAAGTTGATCATAAATATTGTCCACCTGCAGTCTGGTGTGGAGGGAAAGGTGACAAGTCAAATATAAAATGCTACAAAAATAAGATATTTTCTGTATGTAACATAGCCCCACCTGCAGCCTGAACTGGGAAGAGAGAAAGCATAATGTCCAAGAAAGTTTCAACTTCAATCCCGACAGAAAAAGGCTGTATAAGATGGCACAGTGTCAGAGAAATCTATAATCTAATACGAGTCTCAGTTCCACCTACAGATAGCGGACGTGGTTATACAAACTTGTACCATATCAAATGTTAGTCCTACCAGAAACTGAGATAGCCCAAATCTCAAATGTTTCTTCCACTATGAGACACAGGGTGCTGAGGTCAAGGTGTTAGGTCTAAAGAATGCACATGCTAAAAAGCTTATACTATATACAAAACCTCTGCATCCCAGTCAGGAAAGGAAGTAGTGTGGTATACAATCTGGAGCTACCAGACTGGCTAAAATCTGCCTCCAGTCAGGATAGCAAATGAAGGTAAAGGCTATAATATAAGAAATGACAATGTTGGAGTACTAAATTAGGAGAAGATGTTCCAAAAATTGCATGCATTGATTCCCAGGATAAAGCTCCTAGAGCAGGGCTAGGAGGTGCAAGTGTAAAAACATACCCATATTTGAGTTCCTTGAATCAAGGAGGACTGAGAATGGCTTGGGTCAAAAGACAGACTATGAACAGTGAGCTGGACAAGCTTGAGATTGAAACAGGCAATGTAGAGTGTCTCTGCCTTTGATCAAGCTACCTTTCTGGGATCCAGTCCAGGAAAAATAAGCCTATAAGTTATCATATATATATATATATATATATATATATATATATATATATCTGTATATAATATGAGTACTTCTAAAATGGTTAGCATGCATATAAGTCTGTCAATGTTTATTATTATTATTACTATTATTATTTTAGGTCAATTATTTATGTTTAGATCTTTTTAGGTAGATTCAGATATACATGTGTGTGTGTGTATATATATATATATATATATATATATATATATATATATATATATATCTATAGGACATTTCATCGAATGCACATTTCACTGAAACTCATATCACCGAACACAAATCACCGAAAGCACAATTCACCGGAACACATTTCACCGAAAGTAGTATATGGCCTTGTTCCCACTGTAGTGCAACCCTGGAGTTAGTATATATATATATATATATATATATATATATATATATATATATATATATATATATATATAGTGTGTGTGTGTGTGTGGGGGGGGGCCCTGGGGCGGGGGGCGGAGCCCTCCCCCACATATTTAAAGTACATATCCTGTTTGGATAAGAGTAATATATTGCAATTGCATGCATGCATGTATATAGTTTAACACATTTAAAATATGTGGGGGGCTATGCCTCCCACACCGCCCCTACTATAAATACCAACTCCAGGGTCGCACTACAGTGGGGACAAGGCCATATACCACTTTCGGTGAAATGTGTTTCGGTGAATTGAGCTTTCGGTGGAAAGTGCACACTAATTTAACTTTCGGTGAAATGTGCAGTCGGTGAAATGTCCTAGATCCATATATATATATATATATATATATATATATATATATATATATATATATATATATATATATATGTGAAACACACCTCACAAACCAGGAACTCACAACCAAGGACAAAAAAGCCGAGTACAGGAACCACTTGTAAAATTTATTGAGCGTTTTCATCTCCGCAGTGGAGGTTTCTTCAGAATGAATAAAATCATCCCCCAACAAACTTTAAATACTCCAAATGTTAAGGTAATAAATCAATTAACTACATCATATGCCCCTTAAAGGAACCAGTCCTATAAACACATAAAAAACATGCCATGAATAATATAACAATTTAATATAACAATTGCCCGGTTAAAAGCCAGTAAATGTTATTAAAACATAATGAATTAAAACCAGGCAAACTATTATCTATAATAATTTCACATTAAAATTGTGCCTTTAATCTAAGAACAGGGCTGGTAGATACTGCACTGTTTAGACCAGGGAATTTAGTTGCATTGGTCCTAATCTGCCATCTAAGCTCAGATAACTCTAAGAAATCATTCAGTGGCCCACCCCATTTCCCCCAGCTTTATCTGATCTATTATAATAAATCTAAAACTATGGCCTTCATTAGCTGTAATATGCAGTGACAAATCATTTTTGCTATCTCCCCTTTGTATATCATAATAGTGCTGGTACACCCTGCTCCTGAGAGCATTTTTAGTTTTTCCGATATAAAAATTCGGACACTGGGAACATAGAGCAAGGTATACAACTGATTTACTACCACAACAAAACTTGCCATTGAAAATATATTTTCCATAACTAGGAATGTTGATCTCCTTACCTTCAATTATATACTGACATTGCATACAATAGCCACATCTTGTCTTACCTGCCTCCCCGTTGAAGTTGTGTTTGCATCTTTCCAGCATATGCTTTATGAAACAGTCCTTTTTATAAACAATATTAGGGCATGGTCCAACCAATTCAAATTGTTCAGCGTTTGTATGAAAAACGTTCCAGTTATGGTTAATGATATCACTGATTTTATAAAAATGATGGTTAAAGCTAAAGATACCTGTTTTGCTAAAATGTTCATTACCATCCTGTTTCTCCTGATTTTGTGGACTACTACCTATACCAAGTATAGGGACAAAGTGTCCACTGATCCTCTTTTGTATAACTTCATTAAGAATTTTGTCCACGTACATCACCGGGTATCCGCTTTGTATTAACATATCCTTTAATATGCCCATTTGCTCTAAAAAATCATGATGTTCAGATACCATTCTAGCCAGTCGTACCCCCTGCCCCTTAACTAATGATTTCTTTTGATGGAGGGGTGACTGCTATCATAATGTAAAAGGCTGTTTGAACATGTGGGCTTACGGAATATGGTAGAGGTAAATTGTTTTAAAACACCATTCTTCTTAACAGTAGTATCCAAATAATTAATTTCTTCATTATTTATAGTGTATTTCAACTCCAGGAAATCTGTGCTAGCTTTTATAAATTCCAAAAAATTATTTAGTTCATTACTGTCTCTATTCCACAAATAATAATATCATCAAGATCTTCTTCTTCTTTCGGCTTTTCCAGGTTAGGGGTCGCCACAGCATATCACCTGTCCGCTCATGACTGGCAGTGGAGTTTTACAGTGTTGAGTCGCCAGCCCGGTGCTCAACCTTCCACAGAAGGCACACACATGCACGCACTCACGCCTGGAGCCAATTTAGTGTGTCCAATCCACCTACAGCATGTCTTTGGGATGTGGGAGGAAACCCACGCGACCACAGGGAGGACATGCAGACTTTGCACAGAAGGCACCCCAGCAGAGGATCAAACCAGAGAACCTCTTGCTGTGAGGTGGCAACGCTAACCGCTGCACCACTGCAGCTGCCCAATATCATCAAGACAACGGCAATAAAAAAATCCAACTATTAACAAAGGGACTTTTAAAAATTATGTCCCTTTCCCAAAATGCCAAATCAGTATTGGCAAAAATGGGGGCACGTGGCACGTGCTGCCCCCATTGCCATACTTTTCACTTGCTTAAATAGCTGCTGTTCAAATATAATAATATTTGTATCTAATACTGTTTCCATTAAGGTTGTAATAGTTAAAATATGGTTATGGTTTAGAGTGGTATACTGACAAAGGTATTGATAAAACCACTCAACTTATGTGTCATGTGGAATGACCGAGAATAAGTCACGAATATGATGGTGATGAAAATCAAAGTATCATTATACATTTCACTATTAATTTTAGACAAAAAATCCGAGGAATCTTTTAGAATCCATGGGCAGTCTTTCAATATGTGTTTAAGCTGATTATCAATAAATCTGGCAATAGGGTATGTCTTAGCTGCACGGAATTCTACAATTGGTCTGAGGGTTGAGTCTATTAAATCTTTATGTATCTTGGGCACACCAAACATTGTAGGAATTCTGAGGTATTTAACAGACATAAATTGGTATTCATCTATATTAATTTGCTGGTTCATTAATAAATCTTCCAGCATAACGTCTACTTTTCTATAACAAATATTCTTTTCATTCAAGCTAATCTCCCCATAGGTCTCCCCATACAATAGTGTAAACATTTTGTCTACATAAAAGTTGTTGTTCATGATAACAAGCCCACCCCCCCCTTATTGGGTTTCATAACCTTTATTTCTGTATCATTACAAATCTGTTTTAATAGCCTCATTTCTTCATCTTTTAAGTTGTTCACTTGAGTATGTTCACCTTTAGTATTCCTAAACATATCGCAAATGTCCTTTTCACACTTTTTTTTTCAAAAATCAGAACTGATGGGTGCAGGGTGGGATTAAAAGTGCTAGGTTTTTTACACATTTGTCTTCAGGGCATGTTGTTAGAAAGTGTCCCTGTAAAAAGAAATTCAAAATTTAATTTTCTCATGAAGAGCTTCAGGTCAATCAAAGTTTGATCTAATGTTCCCTTTCTATTAGGCACAAAGGCTAAACCTTTCTCAAAAAGATCTGCTACCTGCCTGTGTAATACAACATTGCTGTAATTATACACTTTGAAGTCCCCACCCTTATTGTTAAGGATGACAAGACTTGTGTTATGTTGGTCATTCAATGTCTGTTCCCCCTCCCCCTCCAATTTCCCCTTGTGTGTGTGGGATATTGGTAATTGTAACAAGTATCTCCCCCTCTCTGGTTCCTCAGTCTCTCGGACCTCCTCAGAGGGGGGTATTCTAAAGGGTGAGGGGTATTACTCTCATTCCCATCAATATTGTTATTGCTGTTGAAATTACTAATATCATTCTCTTCCCTATTAGCTCTCTGTTGTCCCAAAGGGGGTAGAGGGTAGACCCTATGTTGTTGATACTCTTTTGTGTCCCTGATAAGTTTATTAATTTTTCTCTGTTTCAGTTCAACAATGGTGCCATCAGTTTTAACAAACATTTTAAAATGCTTGTTTTTTATTATCAAATAGTAAATCAGTCTGTATATTTTGATCAAGAGAATTCATTTTAGCAAGCAGTTCAGTCATTTTTCAATCATTGTCTCGGAGACATCGCAAAAGTTCACAACCGTGTCTATTGAACAGTTCTAATAGCTCAAGGTGTAATAGGGAGTCTCTTACCAAGCCTGAAGGGTACTTCCATGTCCTAAGCCCCTTAGGTACATGCTCGGTATGCACACACTCCCTTAAATAATTGTTTTCCAGCTGCAACTTGTGGTAATCCAGCGTGTATTTCTCCAGTTTATTAAGTTGTTCATTAAGAGACCCATAATCTGTAGTCGGGGAATACCGCGAATCCGGCCGCCATTCCTTTTCCCCTTCCAGCCATTGTGTTAGAGAGTTACAACCATTGTAGCAGGACTCACCTCGAACGGATCCTGTATTTAGCGTAGTACGTAAATCCACCCCTCCTGGTTGACTAGGTCTCAGTTCTCGCTGTCTCTGCGCAGGGGTAATATTGCTGCAGTTAAAACTCTTATTTAAAACAGCAAATCCTGCCCCATTCGGGCCCGGATTGTTGTTGGCTGAAATGGACATAGTAAAAGCTGTTTGAACGATCTTTTCAATGCGACTAGCCAGATTCTCCACTGTCGTATTAAGAACTTGTAATGTCTGAGCTAATGAGGCGATCGTGGATGGTTCAATGTCCTCGGCTCCTTCCATGAGAAATACGTATGAAACCCAACTCACAACCAAGGACAAAAAAGCCGAGTACAGGAACCACTTGTAAAATTTATTGAGCACTTTCGTCTCCGCAGTGGAGACTTCTTCAGAATGAATAAAATTATCCCCCAACTAACTTTAAATACTCCAAATGTTAAGGTAATAAATCAGTTAACTACATCATATGCCCCTTAAAGGAAAGCAGCTGGAAAACTTTTAGTTATGTACTTACCATAACGATAGATGTATGGGATCCATCTCGCCTATATTCTTGACAGATGGGCTCTCGGCTCCGACTCGGCCGATACTAAAGCACTAAGTAACCCCCTATCCCAGGATGCACCTCGCCCAAACCCCCAGATCTTGTTTGCCCCACAATAACTCATCCACAAGCACCAATCCAACCAGAAAACCTTATGGCAGGAGAGAGAAAAAACAATACTTCCTGGAGACCAACACAACAGAGTTTCCTCCAGATCCAACAGGTAGGGGGAAGGAGGGCGGGTATGTAAGAATGTAGGCGAGATGGATCCCATACATCTAATAACAATATCCAAGATCACCCGTGGAGACAATAATTCAACTGCAGCAATACGATGATAAAAAACAGGTTTAATTCCAGAACGAATCCTTTAGCATAGAGAAAAGCACAATAGAGACAAGCGCTTTCGCCTGGACAATTCCAGGCTTTATCAAGTCAAAATACAACACAAACTGTGAAAGCACTTTTTAAATAGTTAAAGCTCCTTGATCACATGCTCAATTTAATTGTTAATTAAAAAATAAATCACACTGATGAAGATTAAAACTTTGTTTAAAGGCATACTCCATTTTCCTTTCTAGCATAATGCTAAGAATCTATTGCGATGCACGTAGTTATGCAAAAAGCTATTTCTATTTGCAACTAATATATTGTGTGCAATTTCGCATATTCTCAGAAACATTGTATTACAAAATTAAAAACAACATTAATCCTAAAAATATTACCTAAAAATTGTATTAAACAACAGTGTTTTATCTGTCCAACAACAGGTCATGGTATCAACAACAAAATTTATTGTTAAAATGTGCCATGTCAACTTGTATTAAGGAATGTCATATAGGCTATAAACTATAATCTGGCTCTTCTAAGTTTAAGGACTGGGCCTATACTCAATGTCTCATTCATACCAGGTGTACTGCCAGCGTCCAGTCTAAGCTGCCAGATTAATTCCCTGAATTCCAGGGTAGATTCCCAGTCTCCGCCTCTGTTGCTGGGGTGAACTTGTTCAAGCACCATGAAGGCGAGTTTAAAATTAGGGCAGATAAGGGAGTGTTTATAGAATGCGTTCCTATCTTTCATTTTACCTATATCATAGATATGTTCATATATACGCTTCCTAAGCTCCCTTTCAGTTTTTCCTATGTAAAACGCGCCACAGGTCAGGCAATACCCAATATATACCACACCTTTCGTGTTGCAAGTATAATACCCATGTGGTTTCAAATTAGTTTTACGTGTTTTTAAGTAAATATGGTTACTGTTGATGATAAAGGGACACTGTTTGCACATGCCACATTTAAAGGTGCCATTCCTTTGTTGAGTTGTCATACGGGTGGTATTGTGTCTTTGCTCAAACACCTCCTTTAAGTTACGACCTCTTTTCCTAACAAAAGCTGGTCTCTTAGGAATCAAATTCTTGAACTCATCATTGGTTTGTAACACAAACCAAAACTTGGTAATTATGTTCTCTATCTCCCTTGAGTTCTCTGAAAAAGTGTAAATAAAATTACTACAATTCTCCTGTGCTTGTGTGTTAGAGGTCCTTGGGGTGGGGATGCAAATGTTATTATTCCCGAACAGTGGTGTATATATCAGGTCCCTTTTACTGAGAATCTCATGGATAAGATTATTCACCAAATCATCTGGGTAACCTCTCTCTATGAACATCACCCTAAGATTGTTCGCTTCGGCAATAAAATCAGGCAGTCTACTACACATGCGAGATGCTCTAATTAGTAGGCCTTTGCCTATTCCTTTCTTTTGATGGAATGGGTGTTGGCTATTGAAGTGCAACAGAGAGTTGGAAAATGAGGATTTTCTGTAAACTTTGGAATAAAGTTCCAATGATTGGGCATCCCTAAGGATTGCTACATCCAAATAATGGAGCTCTTTCTCACTGATTTCGTAAGTAAATTTAAAAAAAATCAGTGGTAGAGTTGATGTATTCCAAAAACCCTATTACTTGTTCTCTTGTGCCATCCCAGATGATACAGATATCATCTAGGTAGCGGCAATAAAAAGTAATATACTGTGCCCAGGTAGATTGGGAAATATACACCTGTTCCCATCTATGCAATACCGCATTTGCATAGACGGTAGCGCAAGAGGCGCCCATGGCCACTCCCTTCGTTTGGTTAAACAATTCCCCGTTAAAAAACACATAACTATTATTAAGAACAATGTTTAACATGTCCGAAGTTAAATTGATAAGATTACTACTAAGCCTAGTTTCATATTTAAGGAAGTCAGTAAACCACTCAACCCCAATAGTGTGAGGTATACTAGGAAATAGCTCCTTAATATCCACAGTGATCATTAGTGAAGAAGTAAGGCATTTTTCTTTTGGGAAATGTCTGAGAAACTCCCAAGAGTCTTTGACCACATGGGTCATGGCCGAGGTGTGTTGTTTGGTAACAAAGTCAATAAATTTAGATATGGGTTCCGTTACCCCGCCCGCACCAGAAACAATTGGTCTAAATGGTAACGGGCTGATGCCTTTGTGGGTTTTGGGGATTCCAAAGATGATAGGAACCCTGGGTTTATTGACTAATAGAAAGTTATAAAGCTGCTCGTTCATAGCACCTTGTAAAAGATGATCGTATAATATGTATTTTATCTTAGCTAGGGCTATGTTATACTCATTCTGAGATATGAGACAATACTGTTGGTCATCGTGCAGCATGTTATGTATACTTTCTTCGTAGGTGTGGTCGTACATAAGTACGACACCCCCACCCTTATCTGGCTTCATTACCCTGACATGCTCCCTGGATAACATGGAGATGCATTCAAATTCTTGTTTAGTTATATTAGATTGCTGCATATTCGCAGAATGGTAAAACTTTTCGCGTAGTTCATGTTCCACTAGCTCCTCATAAAGTTTCAAATGTTGTACCATGGGGGGGTTAAATGTGCTTTTCCTATTGAGCCCGTTTGAACTGTGTGTTGCATTTTTAAAAAAATGTTTCAGGTTCAGTGCTCTAGTGAACAATTTAAGATCTACCAATAAGCTTGCTATATTGACTCTATTAGAAGGTACAAATTGAAAGCCTTTAGTAAAAATTCCAAAGGCTACAATATCTATTGGAGCTTCAGTATAATTATAAATACTGAAATTGTTCATTTTGAACACCTTACAGTTGACTTCATCTACTACTTGAATACAATCATTGTTAGCACTAAACTTAACCAAAGTACATGGAACAGATGATATAGTTGGGTCAGGGACTTTGTCGTCATGAATTTCAATACTTATTTCTTGTTCCACCTGGTTCCTGGTCTCTGCGGTTTGTACCCCCACCCCCCGGTTCTCCCCGGGGGATAGTGAAAATCCTGGTTTCGTTCTTTTCTATCTTTTTCAGCCAGGCGTTCGCTCCTACGTGGAGCCTCATTGTAATTACGCTGAAAAACTTCATCAGTTCCACTATCAAAAGTGCTGTTATATCTAGTATTGTTTGTTGATTTATTATAACAGGGATATGCTATCTCTTCCCTGTACTCATGCATATCTCTTTCGAGTTTCTTAATCTTTCTAGTGATAATTTTGGAACAGAACTGATCAACTTCGTCGAAGACTTTGTCATAGTCATGTTTGACCATGCCAAAGTCAGTGTCTGAAATGAGAGTGTTATGCAAATTATTCAATTCCTCTGTAATAGCCCTGGCCTTCATTTCATATTCCTCTATCATAACTGTTATGACTTCAAGACCTGCTCTGTCAAAAATACTACAAAGCTGTTTATATTGTGCGGAGCCTTGTTTAACAAAATTCGGGAATTTGAAAAAGCATAGCCCCTTAGGGATACGCTTAATCCTGACACATTCTGTAAGATAGTCAATCTCGCATTGGTTACTTTTTAATGCGTACAGTTTGTTTTTAAATGCGGCAAAATCTGTATCAATAACCACAGAGTTAACATAGTTGACAGTACCTTTGTTAAAGTTAAAGGGCTGATTCGCCCAATTTGTGAAGTCAAACTCTTTAGTTTTGTCTTTTGTTTTTTTGGAACGGGCTCCAGGATTACTGCGGTTATTAGAAGACCTTGTACTGTCCTGGGGCACATGGTTTTCATTAGAAACTTCAGATAGTATCCTGACACCGTCTACCTCCCCTCCGGTAGTCCGCTGTATCAGTGGAATCATGGTAGCCGTGGTAATGGAGGATGATATTCCTGCATCGTCTGTATGGATCCCATACATCTATCGTTATGGTAAGTACATAACTAAAAGATGTAATGTGATCCTATCTCGCCTACATTCTTGACAGATGGGACAGCATCCCTAGCACCTTGATCCTGGGAGGCTCACTGGAAGACACTCCTGAGCACTGTGGAACCAAAGGACGCCCGATCCCTGGACGCCACATCCAATTTATAATGAGAAATAAAGGTATGTGGAGAAGCCCAAGTGGCTGCAGCACATATCTCATCCACAGATAGTCTGGCATGGAAGGCCACTGAAGTTGCCATAGCCCTAGTAGAATGAGCTCTAACTGGAAACAGAAGGTCCCTCCCTGTTGATGCATAAATAAATGAAACAGAATCCCTGATCCATCTGCAATAGTGGACTTGGTTACAGCTTTGCCATTTCTGTTGTCTGCAAAGGCCACAAACAGCTGGTCTGACTTCCTGTGCTGTTGTGTCCTGTCTAAATAAAACCTCAGTTGTCTATGCACATCCAACTGATGAAGTCTGTATTCTGCCTCGCTTGAAAAATTTGGAAACAAAACTGGTAGCTCTATCGATTGTTGCAGACAAAGAGCAGAAGAAATCTTAGGAAGGAATGAGGGGTTCAACCGTATGGAGACTCTATCCTTATGAAAGATCAGATAAGGAGCTTTGACAGAGAGGGCTTGAAGACAGTATCTGGACCACCTGCGGCGAGAGGATATGCTGTCTGACTAAGGTCGGAAGTGGAGCAGCCAAGCTGCTGGCTTGAGAGTCCGCAGAGAAGGATGGGGCTGACCCGACTGCAGGGTCAGGAGGTCTGGAACTGGATCCAGAATCCAAGGACCCTCCGCCGCATACTTCCGGAGGAAGGGAAACCAAACTTGGCAGGGCCAGTGTGGAGTGATCAGAATCATGCTGCTTCCCAAATGGATCACCTTCTGAATCACCTTTGGTAGTAGAGGGACTGGAGGGAAGGCGTAGAGCAGACCAGAGGGCCAATTGTGGACTAGAGCATCCCTGGGTGACTCCCTTGGAGGAGGAATCAGGGAGAAGTCGGTACACTTCGCAATCCAGGGGCTGGCGAAAAGGTCGCAGCAGGGAAATCCCCACTCATAGAAGATGCGAGCCGCTACTTGGTTGTTCAGGAACCACTCGTGAGGCATCAGAATAACTCTGCTCAGCCTGTCTGCTATTACATTGGACTTCCCCGGAATGTGCGTTGCTACCAGAAACCTCTGGGAGGCGATCGCCCATTGCCAGACTCTCATGGTTTCCCTGCACAGGGGGTAAGTCCTGGTTCCTCCCTGCTTGTTTAGGTACCAGACCACTGACATATTGTCTGAGAATACCACAATGGTACCCTTTGGAAGAGAGGAGTGCAGTGCCTGTAACACTAGGAGCACTGCCCTCATTTCCAGCACATTGATGTGCAAGTGGATTTCGTGATCCTGCCACGTGCCCTGGACCGTCCTGCCCAGATAATGCCCCCCTCCCACCCTATCTGGGAGGCATCCATGGTCACTGTGGCAACGGGAGGGGGGGCAGAATGACTTCCCTTGGTTCAGGTTGGAGGGGAGGAGCCACCAACGAAGATCCCGCCGGTAGGATTCTGTAATGAGAATCGGGTGGGATAGTGGCAGCTCTTGGTATGACCACTGGGTCGATAGAAGCCATTGGAGAACTCGCATATGCAGTCTTGCCAGAGGGACCAGAAGAATGGAAGCAGCCATCGATCCTAAAAGCTGAAGACTCATCCTGGCTGGGGCTTTCCATCGAGGCAGCAAGGCTAGCACTTGGTCCTGTAATATCTTTATCCTCTCTGTTGGCAGAAATGCTCGCATCTCTACAGAGTCTAGCTCTGCGCCTAAAAAGGCAACACACTGTGATGGCAGCAATACAGACTTTTCCCAGTTGAATGTGATTCCTAACCAATGACCCAACTGGATGGTGGCACACACGGCTCGAGTGAGGAGATGCCTGGTGGGGGCGGAGAGGAGCCAGTCATCTAGATATGGAAACACCTGGAATCCCAGACATCTCAGGTGAGCCGTCACCACTGCCAGACATTTGGTAAACACCCTGGGGGCTGTGGTGAGACCAAAGGGCAGGGCCTGGAACTGAAAGTGACTGGTTCCCAGGCAGAAGCGTAAATGAACCCTGGACGCTGGGTTTATCTTGATATGATAGTAAGCGTCCTTGAGGTCGATGGAGCACATCCATACTCCTTTTTCCAGCAACGTGAAAATAGACTGTAACATGACCATCCGGATCTTGGACTTTTTTACGAAGCGGTTTAGGCGGCTGAGGTCCAGAATGGGTCTCAAGTCCCCTGTTCTTTTGGGCACCAAAAATAACCTTGAGTAAGTTCCTAATTCAGTCTGGTCTGTGGGGACTGGCTGGATGACTCCCTTTTCGAGCAGCTTTGCGACCTCTATAGCTGCTTGATCCCGCTGACTGGGTGTATGTCCGGGATTCTCCTTGACAGTGGACGGGGATGGATAAAGGGAATGGTATAACCTCCGGCGATGATACGAAGCACCCACTGATCCTGGGTGATGGAACCCCAGGCCCTTGGATGCTCCGAAAATCGACCCCTGACTGGCTCTGGAGATGCACAGTCGGGCAGTCCCTCAGGGACGCTGGAAGGAGGAACCACGAAAAGATTCACGGTCTCCTGTGTTGCGGGGGCCTCCGCCACCCTCTAGGTCGACGTCTTCCAGAATAGTTCCCCCCTCCTCTGCCTCTGGAAGGGGGGTCACTTTGATGGGTAGGGAAAGACTTTTGGGACTTCCTGAACCACATCTTCCCTCCCCTCTGAGCCTTGGGATAAGGTCTCGAAGGGAGCGAAAAACAGGCTCCAACTGCAAACAAAGTTTTGCCCTTCTGCTCGCATCTAGTGAGTGTGTCTTTCACTTTGGGTCCAAAAAGAGAGGACCCGTCGAATGGAGCGTCTGTGAAAGAAGACTTGAACACCTCCGCAAAGTGACACAAGCGCATCCAGGCTTGCCTCCTAAGAGCTACACCCAAACTTGCTGCCCTACTTGCCCCCTCGGCTGCATACGATATAAGCCTCATGGATGAGTTAACAATAGACGAAAGGGTAGACAGCTGGGTGTTGACGGACTGCATCAATGCCTCAGGCACATTACCCGAAAGGGTATCTCCTAACTCCTTTATGAGATCCCTTTGGAGCCTCGTAAAATGACACAAATAATTCAGCGACCGCAGGGTAAAGGTCGCTGAAGTTAGGGTATGCTTCCTGTACCTATCCATGCTCCTGGACTCCTTGTTAGGAGGATGGATAGACATAGACACCTCTGCCACATCTTGCTGGGTGGCAGACGCCACCACCATAGCATCTACCGGAACTCCCTTAGTCAGAAACTCTTTGCCAGGGGGAGCAGACAAAAATTTGTTGGGGTGAGAAGGAACTGGCTCCACAGAATCAGGGTGCTCCCACACCCTTCGACAAATAAGGTCCAGCAATTCATCGAAGAGTGGAGACACCCAGGAGGCAGAGGGCTGGGCTCCAAAGGCCTTGAGGAAGACTGACTCCTCCGTGGAAGGGGTTTTGGACGGCCCATCGCCCCTCTGTCTCAAGATCTCCAGGACATCGGAGAATGAGACATCGTCAGAGGACGACTTAGGGGAGCCTTCCGCATCATCAAGGTTGGTGTCCGAGGTGACACTTATCCGGGGAGTCTAAGTGCTTCCTCTTGCACAATTTTTTCCGGTGGGGCTCTTCAGGTAAGGACTCTGAATGCTCCTCGGAAAAAGGGGGACCACGCATGGAGGAATCCTCAGGCCTCAGAGCCACACTGCCCGAAGATAGGGGGACACCAGAAGGTCTAGTCGCCCTGTCTAGGGAAGGAGTCACAGATTCCGGTGAAGTCACTAGAGATTTGTCCAGCGCACTCCTCATTGCCTCGAAGGCAGGCCCACCAGAATCTGAGGAAAGACCCGCCTGCGAGACCATGACTGGCGTTGGGGTCCCCCTAGCCGAGGCACCAAGTGGGAGACTCGGGGCCGAAACCAGAGGCCCTGCAAATCCCCCTCGGGCTCAGCCGAGGACCCCTGAGAGCCGCAAACCTTGGAAGGAACAGAAAGGGTTGGAGTTGAAGACGGTGCCGACAGACTAGCAGAGGGTCTCGGAACCATCTCAGGGGCTTCACCCGACTCTATGAACTCCATCTCCGACGGCACCATGGTTGTCAGAGGAGGAAGCAACGGTATCGAAAAGGCTGGCTCCGGCCTTTGGGCTGGAACAGAAAATAATTTGGATAAGACAGGTGACTGGAGGAGCCTCTGGACCACCCTATCTAAATCCGAATCTGAAAGTCTGGAGGACCTGGAGGAAACAGACAGGGGACGAGAAACTCTCCCTATCGGCTCTGAGGTAACACTCGAATGTCGACTCCTGACCGGCTCCAGAGAAATCGGAGCCGAGGAAGACTCGACCAGAACCGAGACTCCCTTTGGCTCCGACAGTCCAGGAGCCGACGAAACCGACCCTGGAGCCAAAACTCTCACCAGTGACTCCGAAACCAATGGAGCCGAGGCAAACTCAGTTTCGAAGTCCCTATCCTGCGGTTCCGAGACCAATGGAGCCGAGGAAGGAGACTGAGACTTAGATCTTCTCTCCTGCGGCTCCGAGACCAATGGAGCCAAGGGAGAAGACTCCGACATGGATCCTTTATCCTGCAGCTCCAAAACCAGTGGAGCCGAAGAAGAGGACACAGATTTGGTTCTTTTTTCAGGTGGCTCCGATGGACTTGTTGGAGCCGAGGACTTCTTTTTCCTAGGTTTTGAGGGGGAAGATGAAATTGCTTCCTCAAAGGCTGGTTTTATCAAACCTCTTAAAATCAACTTGTTTTTCCTCTCCTGTAACACACGAGAGGAAAAGGCATGGCAAATACTGCAAGATTCTTGCAAGTGTTTTTCCCCTAAGCAATAAACACAGATGGCATGGCCATCTGTCAAAGACATTTTATAACCACATTTTGAACATTTTTTGAAGCCTGACGGCTTATGCTCTCTTTCTTTACCAGACATAACTGCCCACTCACTCAACACAAGAAGGGAGGGAGAGCTCTGACTAAAAAAATTTTACAAGTGATAGGGCCAAGGCCCTCTAACTTAAAATGGCCTAGCCCGCCAAACATAGGGAATCACTCAACAACCAGAAAACAACACAATCAACCACAATGGTAGAAAAATAGCTATTAAAATAGCTGTTTGGTTATGAAATTTTAAATCTAATAGCAAAAACGACCCTAAAAGGCCAAAAAAGAAGGGTATTAGTCACAGCCAAGTCGAGACCACGTCATTACTTCAGAAGCGGCAAACGAGATTTGGGGGTTTGGGCGAGGTGCATCCTGGGATTGGGGGTTGGCCCAGCCAATGAGAGACTTAGTGCTTTAGTATCAGCCGAGTCGGAGTCGATTCTCGGCTCTGAGCTCATCTGTCAAGAATGTAGGCGAGATAGGATCACATTACATCAATTATTTAAGGGAGTGTGTGCATACCGAGCATGTACCTAAGGGGCTTAGGACATGGAAGTAACCTTCAGGCTTGGTAAGAGACTCCCTATTACACTTTGAGCTATTAGAACTGTTCAATAGACACGGTTGTGAACTTTTGCGATGTCTCCGAGACAATGATTGAAAAATGACTGAACTGCTTGCTAAAATGAATTCTCTTGATCAAAATATACAGACTGATTTACTATTTGATAATAAAAAACAAGCATTTTAAAATGTTTGTTAAAACTGATGGCACCATTGTTGAACTGAAACAGAGAAAAATTAATAAACTTATCAGGGACATGAAAGAGTATCAACAACATAGGTTCTACCCTCTACCCCCCCCCTTTGGGACAACAGAGAGCTAATAGGGAAGAGAATGATATTAGTAATTTCAACAGCAATAACAATATTGATGGGAATGAGAGTAATACCCCTCACCCTTTTGAATACCCCCCTCTGAGGAGGTCCGAGAGACTGAGGAACCAGAGAGGGGGAGATACTTGTTACAATTACCAATATCCCACACACACAAGGGGAATTGGAGGGGAGGGAGAACAGACATTGAATGACCAACATAACACAGGTCTTGTCATCCTTAACAATAAATAGGTTCATATGTTCATAGGTAGGTACTAGGCTATCAGCCCTGGGGCCTATATAAGCCCAGCCAAAAAGGTACCCTGGCTTTTGCCACCCAAGAAAATGATTTTCCTGTGTCACTGTCGAGCAGAGCCACAGAGGTGATCCCCGGGGTGAATTTCCTACTTCACATCCAATCATCAAGATTTTTCTTGAAGAGTGCTAATGAGGAGCTTTGTCTGATATAGATAGGTAGTTTATTCCAGAGTATGGGAAGTCTCTGGGACAGGAATCCATCCCTCCGGTATGTTCTGTTTATTGTGGTGACAAGGTTTAGGTCCCTAGAGTGTGTAGCTTGGAGGGATTGGGATTTCTTTAAGTGGAGCATGTCCAACAGCTCTAGGTTTGACATAGCTTTGTATATTAGGCAGAGATCACCTCTGAGTAGGCGATATGCGACGGAGTAAAGCTGGAGTTTTTTGAGACGGTCTGCGTAGGGCATCTGTTTGAGGCCAGTAATCCTCTTTGTGAGGTATTTCTGCAGCCTTTCCAGTTGTTGTAGATGTCTTGTGAGGTACATACCAAAAGGGGCGTTGTACTCTATAATAGGTCTAATGAGTGATGAGTAGAGGGGAACAATGACCTCTTTTTTTTGGATAAGAAACCTTTTGTGATTAAGTGTGCCACGTAGAAGGATTTCCTGACTACTGTGGCAATGTGATTATCAAAGGAGAGACTTCTGTCCACCTGTGTCCCAAGGTCTCTTATCATACTTTCGGTGTTAAGTATACTACCGCCTATGTTGTAGTTCATAGGTACAGAGTTTTTACCAAAGGGGATGAGAATACACTTTTTGGCATTGAGCTTGAGGCCATGGCTTTGACACCAGGCATCTGTCTCAGTAAGGCCCTTTTGTAGGATATCCACATCATTAGGAATTTTGATTATGGCTCCTAGTTTGCAGTCATCTGTGAACTTCGTTAGCCAAAGACCTTCTGTGTTAGCCTGTACTTCAGAGAAGTAGATACCAAACAGGAGAGGACCCAGGACTGAACCCTGTGGTACTCCACTTTTCACTGGTCTGAAGTCGGATTTGGAGTCTGCTACTTTCACAGTGTGGGTTCTGTCAGTGAGCCAGTTGGCAACCCATCTTATGACATAGGGATTTATACCTAGTTTAGTGAGTTTATCTATAATTCCAGAGTGGGGGATGGTGTCGAAAGCCTTAGCAAGATCTAGATAGGCTGTGTGAACCACCTTACCCTTGTCTACAGCTTTGGTGACTGCTTCAAAGAAGTCTATCAGGTTTAGGAGACATGATCTGCCTTTTACAAACCCAAACTGGGTGGAGTCCAGAGTTTGGAGATTACCAATGTTTTTGTTTATAAGTTCCATGATGATACGTTCTATCGCCTTGCAGACCAGGCTCATCAGGCTAATGGGGCGGTAGTTCTCTGGGTTCGTGGTGGCTCCCCCCTTGTGGAGTGGGATAACCGTCGCTGTGCGCCATTCAGCAGGCACAAAGCCTGAGGTGAGGCTATAATTGAACATGGTACTTAGGTGGGGTGCCAGTTCCTTCTGTAGTTCATGTAGAACGCAGCCTGGGATGTTGTCTGGTCCCATGGATGCTGTGTTCTTGGCTTTGGAGAGTGTGGTTTTTACATGTGCAGCTGTGATTACAGGAACTAGGCATTCTTCCGGTATAGAGATGGGCTCTTTAGGGGGTGAGAGGGGGTAAAGTTAGCACTGAACCTATCTGCCAGGATGTTGGCAATATCAGTTGGGTCTGTATATTTAGTGCCATTGTGCTGTAATTCAGAGCAGATCTGAGTGTTGCCATTGAGATTCTTGACATAGCTATAGAATGCTTTGTGGTTGTCTTTAGAATCAGTGGCGATTTTGTTGTCGTAACTAGCTTTGGAGGATTTTATCAGGGATCACAGCTTCTTACTGAGGCTGACCAGGGAGCTCCTCCACTCATGGGATTTTACTCTCTTTTGCAACAGTTTCTTCCTTCTGTTGTACAGTTTGTTTATGGCAGGGGACCACCAGATCGGCTTCCTTTTTCTGGAGGATAGCATCTTGGTTCTGTTTGGGATAGCATGATTCATGCACTCATGTAAGTGCTTATAAAGTGCAATTGTGTAGGATTCAGTAGTCGTAACTGTATTGTCCATCTGCATGGGTGTCATGACATTCACCACTTCTGTCTTAAGAAGCATGAAGTTGGGTTTGGAGAAATTTTTTACCATGGTTTCCTTAATGGGGGGTGGGAGCAGGATGTGGTTATCTAGGGTAATTAGATTATGGTCGGATCAGACCAATGAGGCGTTGACTTCAGGTATGGAACACCGGTCACTCATGTTGGTAATGACTAGATCTAGGATATTGTTGCCCCTGGTGGGGGTGTGGATAAGTTGATCCAGGGCATTGGAGTTTATGAATTCCAGAAAGCGTTGAGCGAAGGAGTTGGTACATGAGTAGTTTTCCCAGTTAATTGTGGGGTAGTTGAAATCGACCATTATTAGGGTGTTTGGTTGAACCCTAATATTTTCCAGTACATCAAGAAAAGAGGAGTCGGAATCCTGGGGCATGGTGGGTGATATGTAGCAAGCTACAATTTGGATTGCAGTTTTGCCCAGAGTTAGTTGCACGTGGATAACCTCGGCTGCATTATGCTGAGCAACTAGCCTGGAGGTGTGGATATCCTTAATGAATATGGACACACCTCCGCCTTTGGTGTTCTGGTCCAGGTTACATGGCCTAAAAGTGTGGTATTAGTTATAGCCTGGTAGTGCAGGGGTGCTCTCTGAAGCCTTGAACCAGGTCTCAGTAACTGCACAGATAGGTACATTACTGTGCAAGCCATAAAACTAAGTAGCCATGACTGACACCACAGCTGAAAAACTGGCCCAATGAGAGTAACAAACTAGGAATAACTGGCTAATGAAAAAAAAATCCTAAAAAAGCAACCCTAACAAATACATTTCCCATGCAGAGATTGTAGGTGCAACCACAACTAAGACCAGAGCCAAATAGGACTAGTTAAGATTGCCAAACTGAGACATACTGGCTCAACTGGAACAAAAAACACCTGTGTCCATGAATTATAACCTAAAACATACAGTCTACACCTCAGAAGCACTAAGCACAACCACTACCACTATCTAAAGAAAAGCAAATGGCATCTGTCAAAACAACCAAGATATATTTAATGGCTAATGAATAAAGAGACACTGGAAAGCTGCTATTTGATTAGTAGTCCCACGTTCAGAAATCAGTTATCAATGAAACAGTAAACAAATTCATATCATCTGGGAAAAATAATATTGCAAGAAGGAAATAAATATTGAAGGAAAGGAGTGTAAATTAGTTAATCTTTTAAATACTGACCTAAACACAATATTCCATAGTCACAAGTGACTAAGAAAAGGGACTAAATGAAACTATTAAAGTCCTTAGGCCAAATTCATGGAGGACCTTTCCCCAGTTCAACAACAGTCCTTACATGGTGCTGCACAGCCACTAGGCCCCAGGGATTACTCTAAAACGTTGGAGAGATGTACTAGACACCAGGGATCAATCTTTACAGTGCCATAATGGCACTCTTGTTACCATGGGCATCAGTGGTGTGGGGGTGGAGGGTGGGAGGATGCACTAGACTCCAAGGTTAATCTTTAAAGTGACATAATGGCACAGACGTCATAATGGGGATTGGGTGGTAGGGAGAACTACTGGACAGCAGGGATGACTGTTTAAAGTCAACCAATAATCCAAAATGGAATGACTGAAGAAGAAGAAAAACCAATAACACCACAAACTTCAGTTGTTTTCCAAGCCCAATAAAGCAACCTCAATAGCGAATTACGTACAGAATACAGAAAGTTTATTTAATTTGTTCACAAGTATCCACACAAACAAAACAGACTTAGCGCTTTCATTTCCTATCATGGAAACATCTGTTTAAAGTGCCATATTGGCACCAACAGCAGTACAGGGATCGGAAGATGCACTACACCGCTAGGGCCATTATAATAGATACGTGTTGTAATGGCACTCAAACTATTAGTTGGGTGGAGGAACCACAGGAGGGCATATAGGGTAGGGACAGGTACATGGAATGTGTTGTATGTGTTAGTGTTTGTGTGCTTGTGTTTGTGAGAGAATGACTGAGGAAGGGAATGCCACTGCCTACATGATCGGATCAGCAATGATTTGCATGGAGTAACTGTAATTCCAGAAACATGCAAATTCGCCGATAATGAGGTTTTACCTCACCATGGCTAACATGTTTCTAAATTGTAAATGGCACTTTGTGGGAGAAGGGCCTTTCTAGCATGAGCTGTGTTGGTTGTGCTAATCACTTTATTGAATTCCTGGGCTTGTGTGAAGTATTAAAGTTCACCATAAACTCTGAAAATTAAAAAGAGCAGCCTGAAGGCATTTCAGATAAGAAAGAACCTTAAAGTTGGAACAGAAAAACAGTGTAGTCCACACAGTGTTGTAAAAACCACAAACCAAGAAAAATGCTGTAGACACCAGTTTATTACTTAAGCACTTTCATCACCCTTCAATCAGAACTTCATCAGAACTTATTTGAATCCAGTTGCACTTGAAGTGTTGTGCTGTTGCATTTTAATGAATTTAAATACAAATGCTTTCTGATATCTGATATTTTCTGTTCATATTATTCCAGCTTTGATAGAGTGCTGCTTTGTGTTGTTGTTTTATGCCTTTAGCAGCATGATTCACTCAAACTGAAGCCTGGTAAAAGAGATATGTTCAGACATCTGTTAGTAAAAGGTAGCAGTTTTATAGCCTGGTAAAGTTCCAAATACCAAATTGACTAAGCTATGCTAACCTTGACTCCTGTGGATAAAGGAAGATGTGCCAGGCATGTTACATTACTTGATGTTCATCATTAGATCACTCTTGCAGTATTGCTGATGTATCGATATATCCTGCCTAGGATACCATACATCTGGCCAGTCTACAAAAGCTTAGGTGCTTTCCTCTTGTGCCATATGTCTGACCTATGACCTGTGCATAAGACTACATGTTGGTATTTAATGGATGTGCAGGTGTGAAAAACCTCAGAGGTTTCTTGCTACCAGTCCATAAAGAAGACTTCATCTGAGATGTGGTTTGTCAGGGATACAGCCTGTTTCAACTACAGTCATTTTGAGAAGCTAAGGACCACATTGGTACCCTTCCTCTTTTCCTTTATTTTTTCTTGTGAAAACTTACTTCCTACCTGTCTTCTAAGAGAGGGCAATGTGGCTGAGGAATTTCCTTACAAATATGAGCATATCAAGTATCTTGTCGAGGGCCAGAAAATAATCATCAAGTGTGTACAATTTGTCAGCACAATGTCATTTGTCCTCCCATAAAATATATTCAGAAAACAAATGTCTGCAAACTCTAGGATATGCTTGGAGAGCATCTGAATTGTTTGCCTTGGACATCTACATCAGCCTAGGAAAAAGTCAAAGAACTTGAATGAAGTCACACATTTACCCACTTCTTTCAACTGGCTGGAGTTGAACATCTCTGTTAATGCACTTGATCAGCCCATGGAACCCCTGACTACTCTACCTCTTGCTAGTGTTCAAGAGGCTGACAAGGTGCAGGGTGCTAACATCCCATCTTATTGATTAGAAGGGATGTTAGCACCCTGCACTTGATTGGCCCATGGAACACCTGATTACTATTTAGGAGGTTGACATGGTGCAGGGTGCTAACATCCCATCTTATTGATTAGAAGGGATGTTAGCACCCTGTACTTCTTCCTACTGTTCAGGAGATTGACAAGGTGCAGGGTGCTAACATCCCTTCTAATCAATAAGATGGCTGATAAAGCTGCAAAGGAAGAACCAAGGCTTATTCTTCTAAGGGACCTGGAAGGAGTCCTCAAATTTTCCTCCAGGAAGATGCACTAGGGACCCTTAAGGAACTATTTCCAGGGTCTGCTGCAGACAATTTCTTTAGACACTCCCAAAAAACTAAACATGTCTCCCCCTAGGGATCATTTGGAGTTATTACATTTCTCATAGGGACTTTTTAAAGCCCTTATGTCTTTACAGCCTCCTCAGTTTTATTCTCTCTCTTCCTCTGCTCTCTTCAAAAGAAACAGGAAGTCTTCTTCTGAGGAAGAACTATCTTCGTAATCACACTCTAAACCTCTAGATTGTCCTCTCAAATTCATTCACCCACAGATTTTGAGTCTGAAGCAGATTATATTTTGTCTCAAGTCATCTGAGAAAGACCTTTCTTTTCATAATGCCATCCATAAAATGATGCAGCACTTTAACTGGGAATAAAAACAAGTTTCTGAAACACATAAAGGATATAGGACTTATCGCAGATAGAAATTCTAAAAGTATCTGCTACCCCTCCAATCGTCTTGTAGGCTCTGTAAGATGCCTTTTATCTTATACATTAATAGATACATAGACTGTTACTATGCTAATGACATGCGGAGAGGGCCTTTCTAACCCTAGCCAAGTTTTCCTGAAAGAATAATGTCCTATATCCAAATAGGATATTGAGGCCAGGCATTTATAAGCTACCTCTGTCCATAAGGGACGTGCCAGGCCCGGTGTAAATTTCCTATTCCCCATCCACTTATCTTTGTTGTGCTTAAACTGGGAAATTGATGAACTGTTTCACATGGAGGGGAAGCCTGTTCCATAGGAGGGGCAGTCTCTGGGGCACATATGCCTTGTATTATTTTTGTAAAGAACCTTTGAGGTTGCTCTAGTTGCTGCATATGCCTGCTCAATTCATAGCAGAGGGAGCACAATGCTCTATGATTGGTCTGATAAGGGCGGAGTACAGTGGGATAATGACCTCTTTGGACCTAGATGCCATGCCCTTACTTATAAGTTGTGCAGCATAAGAGGATTTCCTCACTACTGTGGCCACATGGTGATGGAAGGTAAGGCTACTGTCTATGTGCGTGCTCAGATCCCTGACCACTGGGTTGACTTTTAGGGGTATATTATCAACATGGTAATTATCTGGGATGGTTGACTTCCCACAGGGTACAATTATGCATTTCTTAGCATTGAGTTTAAGATCATGGCTTTGGCACCATTTGTTATTCAGAGATCGACCTTCTTGAAGAATGCTAGTGTCTGTGGGAGACTCAATGATGACTCCCAGCTTGCAATCATCTGTAAACTTAGTCAACCATAAACCTTCAGCATTTGCTTCCATTTCTGAGAAATAGATACCAAAAAGGAACAGGCCCAGTATTGAGCCCTGGGGGATCCTGCTAGTGACTGGCCTTTTGGTGGAAGTTGCCTTACCTATTTTGACCTTCTGGGTCCTCTCACTGAGCTAGTTGGCTGTCCAATGGGTGATAAAAGGGTTTAACCCCAAATTAGTGAGCTTGTCTATAATCACTGAGTGGGTTATTGTATCAAAAGCCTTGGCCAGGTCGAGGTAAGCTGTGCATGTCTTACCTTCATCCAGTGCTTTGGTGACCCTTTCAAAAAAAAAAGTCCACCAGATTTAATACATAACCTTCCTTTAACACAGCCAAACTGTGATGGGTCCAGCATTTGCAGGTTATCTATGGCCATCATGATTCTTTCCATGGCCTTACATATGAGCTTGGTAGGACTTATGGGCCTGTAGTTACCCAGATCAGTGGTTGGACCTCCTTTGTGCAGGGGGAATGACTGTAGCCATTTTCCATTCCTTGGGCATAAAACTACTTGACTGGAGGTTCCAGTTGAAAAGTGATTCAATTGGACCAGAGAGGTCATGTTTCATGCTATTTATTAAACATCCCAGGATGTTATCAGGGTCCATCAATGCAGTGTTTTTGGCCATGGAAAGTAAATTGATGACCAATTCCCTAGTAATGGTTGAGGGGGTTGTGTTATGTGGAATTTCCTTTGGACTAACAAGGGAGGAGAAGTGGGGTTAGAAATTTGAGCTGAACCTGTCAGCCAAAAGGTTGCCAATGGGCTCCATTTCAGTGTGGGTGATGCCATTTACAATAAGTTATACATATTGTTGTGTAGTTCGCCTGAGGTTAGGGACATAGCTATAGAACACTTTGTGGTTGTCCTTTGTCCAAGAAGCTATTTTTTCCTTCAAATTTAGCCTTTGAAGTATTAATCAACCCTTTTAGTGGCCTGTTTAGATTGGTCAGGATTTTTTAGCATGTATGACTTTGTTCCTCCTATGCTTGGCCAAGATTTTTTTCTTTTGTTGTATAACCAATGGATTTCATGATTCCACCAGGGTGGCTTGTCTTTTGCATTTGCCTTATAAGAGTGGGCACAGCTTGCTGTATGGAGCTATCAATATGGCTGTACAGAGATTTTGTAAATAACTCAGTGTATTTTATGGGGTTTACTGGGTTTGTGGTTGCTTGGAATTTAGCCAGGGTGTTGCTTAGTGGACAGAAGTTAGACTTGGAATAGTTCCTAAAGGTTTTGGTTTAGCTGGATTTCTGAATTAATTTTTTATTGCAAGTAATACTGTCTTATGGTTAAATCTCATGAGTGGAGATATTTCATTGGGAGATAAACATTGCTCCCCCTCCCCCCATGTTCATGAGCACAAGGTCAAGGATGTTTGTGCCCCTGGTAGGAGAATGGACCAACCGTTACAGGATGTTTGTGTTAGTAAAGTTTAAGAATTACTGGGCTTGTGCATAAGAAATGGTGTAGGATTCCCATTCTATAGAGGGGTAGTTGATATCCCCCAAGAATATCTTATTGGGTTGAACAAGTGAAGGACTCTAGTACAATACAATAGGTAGTATGTGTTTCCTGAGACACAGAGGGAGAACTATATGTTGCAAGGATATGGTATAACACCCTGTTTATGGTGAGTTGCACATATATGAGTCCCAGTGGGTCATACACTTTAGTCTGGATGTGAGATTGGTCTTTATATAGACTGACACTTCTCCACCTGTAGTTCCCTCTGGTTCAGTAGCTATTCTAAAGGTGTGAAAGGCATTATAACCTTGCATTGCTGAGGTACTCTCAGTAACTTTAAACCATGCCTCTATTACTATACATATGTCTACATTCTTCAGGGAGAGAAAGGCTTGCAGGGAGTGGAATTTATTGTTAAGACTTCTAGCATTGAGCAGTATCATCTTCAGATATTGCTTCATAGGTTCAGTTAAGTCAGTAGGTTTATCAGTTTGCTGTTGCCTAATAAAGGCACTATGGGAGTGAAAAAGGTCTTGTCAGTATCCGATAGCCGAGAGGGAATAAGTGCAGACCATCCCTGGCAAAGTAGCAAGGTCTGTCAACCATGTCCTCCAGGCTGTCAAATATTGCGCCCCCTGGAATGACACCAGAAGCTAAGCCAAAAGTTAAAATCAGTCATTTTCTGTTGGCAATGTGGCATCCTTTCAGCAAATCCTAACTGACCAAGACTACCATGTAATAACTAAATTAAGCAGGGGGCTGCTAGGCATCAGGAAGCCATATGGTATAGATGCTCTGAGGTGCATTTTAGAGCATTTTTTCCCAGCCTTTCAGTAAAATGATGACCTGAACAAAAATCATGTCTATGGAAAAGAAATTCAATCTCACTTTTTTATTTCAAGGAAGAAATAAATTGTATACTAGTTTTAATACTCAAAGGTGACCAAGCACCACTTCACAATAAATTGAAGGCAAATGCTTTGAGGATAAATATATTGTATCTAGGAATAGCACCTGCCCTCTTACCACATACCTCAAAGTCCCTTTCTATGTATTCCCCTATAGTGTTAAACTGGGTAGAATTAAGACAAATACTTTAAGTTGCTGCTGTCAAATGTATGCCTCCTCATCTCCTACACCAAAAAGACAGCCATCTTCTGTGTACCCTTTTAATGTCAGACTTGGACAAAACTGAAAAATAAAACAGAACATAACATATTTGCTGTCAGCAGCAGCGGCCTTTGGTTAACTGGTGCCCCAGGCAAATGGGCTCCATGGCGCCCCCCACCACACTACCTGGTGCCCCCCATCCTGGTCTAACTACATCAAATAAATAGTAGAAAAGTGCCCCTGCTAGACCGGTGCCCTAGGCGGCCTCCTAGTTGGCCTATGCCTAAGGCCAGCTATGGCTGTCAGATATATATAAACAGCATGCTTATTTACTCTCCATCAAAAGATAGCTACCTGTATATGGATCAGTTGTTTAAAAGATTACAATAATGTTTCCAACTTCTTACTTCGAGACAGTACAGTGCTCCTATACATGCTATAATGACACTCTGTGCACCCCCCTGAAGTTTATAAGGAAAGTTAAAGAGGTTTGGGAGGAGTGTTAAATAAACAATAACATTGACATCTTGTGTATGTCTATTAGCAGGGCTGGTTTTAGACTAGGTGCGGTTCACAGCAGAGGGGATTACTAAAACCATGTTAAATTCACTTATAAAGCCTTGGTGTTTTTTTTTTTTTTGAGATGATAAACTGAGCAGGTACCAACAGGGTCAGTTGCTTTCATTCAAACAATCCCCACCAAGCAGTTATTACCACTTCTAAGTGCAATTCAGACATTTGATCATGCCACACATTAAAATATTGCACAATACTTCACATTATCACATTAGTCCTGCAAAACCCAAATAATAAGCAAACAGCTAGTCATATTTCTCCATAGTCCTGTTAAATAGTCTATCTTGCCTCTCACAGATGGACAATAGTCCTGCTAAGCCAGATAGTGACTATTTAAAGAGAGCAAAAACAAGGGGTTTACTTTCATCCAGACAACCCCAACCCCTACCCAGCAGTTATAGCCGCCACATCTGATGGCTATGTGATATTATTTCATCTCATACCTCTCAACTGTCCAGATTTTCACGGAATATTCAAATTATGCCTCATATTTTAGTATGTTGCTCATAAAATTTGGGTTTTCTGTCAAATTAACAAGTACTGAAGTCAGTAAATAATTACATACATTTTAGTTTCAGACTTCATATCCTTCAGGGGAAAAAAGCATGCTAACACAAATGTTGTTTTTTCCAGCAACTTTCTAAGTTTATAAGAGCAATATTTAAAATCTGTCCCTACTTTTGGGTCTGTGTTCCTCCATTATTATAGGCTTTTTCCAGATTTACTCCGAAGAGACTGAAAGGTGTGCCTCCACAACTTACACAAGCAATTTCCCACACTTTAAACTAAGTTTCTCCACACAAATCACAAAGCCTGAAGAATATTACAAAAATATTTGGTTGATCACCACCAGCATCACTGTACGGTAATAACACTTCTCTCACTGCACCATTCCTTCCTTCTCAGCCTAAGCATTGCCCAACAAATCTGGCTGATCAATCTGCCAGCATTATTGTAAAATTAATAATATTTCTCTCACCAGCATCCAGCACCATGCCATTTTCTTTTTCAGTATGTCCCTGCAGTGCTTCTCTCTTGATGTTCAAATACTACAACTTGTAGTCTACAAGAAAAAACAAATAAACAAACTCATCCAGGTGACTTTGCACTTACATTTGGATGTTCCAAAATATGTAATCTCCTGACCTCGTAGCATTTAAGGTAACATGAAATAGTTAACTGGAGCTCCACCCTTTGGAGCACTCATTGTTCAGTGGGCACATTTTTCTTTTTTCCTTGTACTGGTGTTTTATTTATTTATTTTTTAGAGAAAATAAACATTACTTTAAAAATAAACAAACACACAAGGAAACAGTGCCCCTACAAACAAAACAGCACACTGCCTAAGGTGGTTGTCCATTTCACCTATGCATAAGGTTGGTCCTGCGTCAGGCAGAAGAGAAGTACCTTGGACTTTAACCAGAGTCTGGGATTGAGAGCTGGAGATGAACAGAAAGGCCAGCAACACTGAAGTTAGTGAATAAATGGGAGACTATAAAGCATCAATCACATTTGTGAAATATGGCTTTACAAAAAAGTAGAAAGATTGGACTGTTGTTAACTTCATTAAACTTGTGGGGATTGCCCCATTTCATGTCATAAAAGTTTGGGAGCACACTGAGGGGAAGGAGGAAAGAAAAGTAACTGTAAATAAAACTAGTTTTGTTCTTAACATATTTGTATGGGACATTTCATGATACAAACTGCATGTTAGTAAAGTATTTTCAGTTATTGTATGTGATAAAGATACTAAAGTAAACAAGTACCCTTTTTCTTCTTTTATAATTTTCAGAAGTGTAGGCATTACAATGTGAAAAGTTAATGTGCTGCAGTCTTGAGCTGTTGAGTTGGGGGATGGGGTGTAAAAGTGCACAGATTATAATATATATAGCACTGATATGTTCACTCTTACTTTTGCATAGGTGAATGTCTGGATTAAGGCATTTGGCTAAATCTAAGTGTTTTGTGTAAGCAAGTAAGTAAGATGCCACAGGATGTAATGAAAAGTTTTGGTTTGGCAAGTGAATGTTCAGTGTAAGTTGAAAGGTTTGCAGAGCTGTACATTTGGTACTTGTGCTTCCATGTAGACAAGCTGAATATAGGGGGAAGCAATAAAAGTCAGAAGACTTTTTTAAGGCTAAAAGTTAATGTTTTCTGAAGGCATATAAGCTGTTTTTCACATCTGAGAGGGGAATGAAGATAAGATAAGAACAGACAACAAATAGTATAATTAAGAGCACAGGCTATAACATACATCTTGGCATGGATAACCTTAATGTTAGGTTAAGCTATGCCTTTGTGTGCAGCTGCTGATTTGGGAAATTGCTCCTATCAGGAGAGTTAAACTTCATTAATAGATGTACATAGTCTTGTGTGTTTCTTTTAAATTAATAGGTTATGGGAGTGCTCTGGGGGTGTGAGTATGTTTTTTTTTTTTGCTTGAGTTTTTTCATTAAAACAAAAAGTATTGTAAAATGTGACATAGGTTCAAATGGAGATGACAAAAAGCAACTCTATAAGAGATCAATCTGACAAACATTAGTGGGTGCATGTAGCACAAAAGCTAAAGGCAGACATTTAAAAAAAGCTGTCACATATAATAGATGGGAATAATAACTTATAATTGCTACACTAAGTATATTATTGTGGAACACAAATGGCATCACAGATATAGACAAAAAGGTGAGAGTATTTAATTATATTAAGAAAGGTAGAGTGCAAATAGTGATGTTACAGCAGACAAGTGAGCATGTGAATTTGATAAAGAAATTATTTCAGTATGTATATTCAGCAGAATATCAGGGACAAAGGAGGCTAATTGCTAGAGGCACTCCAACAGGGATGGAAGAGGGGGAAAAAGTTAGTAATGATAGATTTATGATAGTAAGGTGGTACTGGCAAGGGACGTGGATTATGCTGGTATGTATTTGTATTCCAGCGAAAACTGCTATTATGGAGCTTAAGAAATTTTGGGGAGAAATAATCAGCTTTCAGCAGGGAATATTATTTATAAGTGGGGACTGGAACTTGATTTGCAACAATCAGAATGTATCTGGGGGACCTAGAAGAGAAAATATAACAAAAGAGGGCAGATTTCTAAAGAAATTTCTGAAAATATTTGGTATGGAAGATGCTAATTCAGTAGTAGAAACTCAGAGAGAATTTACATATAATTCCACAAGGTGCAATAACTGGGTATACTAGATGGAACTGATATTTCTCAGGAACATGTGCATTTAATTGAAAGCTTCAACACACATCCGATAATTATTTCAGATCATGGACCAATAATAACTAAAATAAAAATGCAGGGTAATGAAGTAAAAATGAGACACTGGTACTTCACCACCTACCTGTTAAAAAGAGAGGACTTTAAGGAATGGGTAGTGGAAATTATTCAAGAACTTAGGGAAGACAGGGTTTTCTTCAGAAGTTATAGCTAGTGAGTGGGATAAAATTAAAGTAGAGTTTAAAAACCGGGTAGCAATAAAATAAAAATAAATACAGTTAAGAAATAAGAGTTATTAAGAGAGCTGACAATGGTTAAAGTACTACAGAACAGGTGTAACTGCAGGGTGCTAAAGAAAAAACAAGGGAGTAAAATCTGAATAAAGCAGAGGAATGTAGAAATCAAGAAAAATGTACAAATTGAAATAGTTATGGAACACTTAAGTATGCTAAGGTCAGAGGCAGATCAGGCTCAAAAATGAACAGTTAAGATAGAAGGAGATGAGATAAAAATGGTGACATATACTCCATCTGCATAAAAGTCTCCAGGAATAGATGTTTTTCCTGTGGATGTGTAAAAGCTAGGAGGACAGAAAGTGATAGGAAGGGTTTTAATAGTGTTTTAAAAGGAGGGGAAGCACCAACATTGTGATGGCTTTAATACCTAAAGTCAGTAAAGACCAATCAGACTCAGCTTCGTATAGGCCCATTTCAATTTTAAACCATGATTACAAAGCGTTTATATCTACAATAGCTAAAAGAATGGCGAAAGTGTTGTTAAAATTGATAAATATAGATCAATGTGGTTTTGTGGAGGGGCAGCAAACATTTGACAATATTAATAGCGCAATTACAATCCAGAGGGAATCAGAATGTAAGAAAATACTGCTGTTGTTGGTGGGTCTTGATGCATAAAAAGCATTCAACAGAGTAAGCTGGGATTTTATAAGTAGGACAGTGGAAGCATTTGGAGAATATATGAGGGATTGGAGGCAAAAATTAAAGTGAGACTGTTCCTCTTTGATAAGTAGTGTCTGAGTACAGGAAATGTGTCCTCTTTTGCATTATATTTAGAGCCACTGGCAAAGAAAATAAGGAACTCAAAGTCTGGGATATGCTTGATATGGTAATTAAGAAAAGTTGCCCTTATTTTCAGAGGAGGTTATTTTGTACCTAATAAAACTAGAAAAAGACATTTCAGTGTTGTGGGACATTCTGAGAGAGTTTCAGTTTTTTTCAGGATATAAAATGAATGCAGACAAAACAAAAGCTATAGCTGTAAACCATGCAGCCACACATGAAATGCTTCAGCAATTCCCATATTTATGGGCACCCAATAAAATGAAGTATTTAGGAGTATTGATTAAAAGGATTCTGTTATGGCAGCTAAGGATATGTGGGAAGAAACTAAAAAGATAATACAAAAACTGAGAAACTGGAAGGTCTTATTTATGGATATGAACAGCAAGAGACAAACAGTGAAATGTTTTTAGTCCCCTTCATTTTATATACAGGTCAGGCATATTTTTATCAACCAGAGGAGACATTGTGAGCAGTAATTAATAAAGAGTTGAAGGATTTTATCTGGAAGGGGAAGAGGACAAGAGTTAAGTGGGATAAGCTGATACTTCCAATAGAATAAGATGATTTTGGATTACCTGATTTTAAAGGATATTTTAGAGCTACACAGTTAAGACTCGTATACATAACACAAGCAGAAAGCTATAATTCTAAGTGGAATGGGATGACAATGAAGTGCAGGTGGGGAAATAAGGAGAGAGATGGACTTTGGATGGTAAATCTTTAAGAATAACAGCCATACATATTATATTCACAGAGTAGCAAAAAGTATTCCAATAACTAAGCCAATACATGAATGGAGAAAGGAGATTATGTCAATAGGAATGACTAGAATTAGGGCTATAGAGAATAGGCAAGAGGGGGGCTGGAATTTATTGGACGAAACTGGGAAAGGCACCAAGGTACTGGGTACAAATAATTAGAGAGGGAAAGGTAACAAAATGGGAAGTGGCAAAGAAGACATTTGGACTACAGGCTAGATACTGCCTCACCTATCAGGGATTGATATCAGAGTATAGACAAAGGGAAAGAGATAGGGGAATCCTACGTGAAAGACCTCCTCGGGTAGAAATTTTATTTGAATCTAGAATAGAAGCTACTGTTAAAAAGGGATCAGAAGAAGGGCATATAAAATTCTTCTTATTTTGGCTTTTCCTGGTTAGGGGTCACCACAGAAAGTAGGGTATATAAAATATTGCACAATAATTATAGGAATCAATCAGAGGAGGTTAGAAAAGATTTGGGAAAATAGACTGGATACAAGGAAACAAGGGGAGGATATATGTATGATTCTCAAATATTCAACAATGTCTGGAAGAATTAGGAATTTGCTTGGATGTGTTTGTATAGGTATTTGTATACCCCAAGCAGACTGAAAAGAATTTTTCCTCAGGTAGATGGCAAATGCTGGAGGTGTGATGAGGAAGAAAGACATAACTGGGAACATATGTTTTGGGTGTAATGAGCTGGCAGACTTTAAAAATTACCTATGGAGTACCATATAAGAAATATTGGGTGAGCAAATGATTTTATTTGAGCTGGGATAAAGAATCTGAGCTGTCTAGACATAGTAAGGCCTTATTAAGTTTTATTCTGGTGGCTGCCAAAAAAAGGAATTACTAGAGAATGGAAATCAAAGTTTAAATCAACTGTATCCAAAGTAGTGAATATTGTAGCAGAGATAAAAAAAAACAAAAAAACGGAAGTTGAATTGTTAAAAAAAAAAGTGAGGAGCAAACTACATAGAAAAAATGGAAATTGTGGAAAAAATACACGCAGAATAATGTTTTGGAGGAAGAATGAGATTTAAGGGAAAGCAGGAATTCATCAATTTATGTAATGCTGGATTGATGGTAATTGTATAAAAGCATGTATATGATGATGTATAACATTTTAACTGTGGACATGTTGACATGGTTTGTTTTCTTTTATATAAATGTATGTTTGCCTATGTCTTAAGTGATAATTCAGTAAGATACATTTCCTCTGACACAGCAGTTGTATCTGTGGAGTCAGAGAAGGTGTTTAAACTTCTTCCCTGTTCTAATGTTTTACTAAATGACAAGAATAACAGGGCCATGGAGAAATATGGAAAGGAGGTTTATACTTCTATCACCTTATTTTTCAGTGCCATTAATTACTAAACCCACACAATTAGTTTTATGATTTCTAGATACATGATTTATTTTTGACAGACATGGCACAGTGGATAGCATTGTTGTCTCACAGCAAGAAGTTCCCCTTTTGATTCTTCACTGAAGTACCTTCTGTGTGAAGTCTGCATCTCCTCCCTGTATTCGAGTGCGTTTCCTCTGGGTGCTCTGGCTTCCTTCCACATTTCACGGACATGCAGTAGATGGACTGGACATTCTAACTTTCCATAGGTATGTGTGTGGTGTGGAAGAACTAATGCCGTAGGGCTAGCTACCTGGTGATGTAAACCTTGGCTCTAGATGATTGTCACCGTTGAAGTGACACCACGACCCCATGAGCAAAAATGGAAAAAAGGTGTGCGGATGGATAGATGGATTCTATTTTTGACAATATGGCTAAATTAATGACAAACTTTCCTAACACTGACATTAAGACATATTTGCAAAATATACAACGATTGGAAGACATTCCATCAAGTATGGGTATGAAACTGCCAATGCCTAGTCTAGAGCAGCTGCTGCAGGATCAGTTCTGAGGAGGTAATCCTGGATTTATCTCCAATCTTTACTTGATGATGTTAAAGCAAAACTATTGCATGCTACTTTAGATAAGGATAACTCATCTGGATCCACTTCTGCTGAAATTAAAAAAAAAAAAAAAAAAAATAAAGGAGAAAAATAATGCAAGGTGTCATCCTTTCCTAACTGCCAGAGGCACTACCCTTCCAAGTTTGGTGCCCTTTTCCATGCAAAGTAAAACAAAATCCTTCTCAAATGAATTTTAAAATCAGAGAAAAAGCAGGCTAAATAATTTTTTGTGTTTGTGTGCATTTAAGCTGCCTAACTGATCTGGTCATTTAGAGCTGTTGTCTGTATTTTATGTTCTGCTTTGAGTAAATCTGTTTGGCCTGGTGTCTTGGTCATCTTGGATTTAAGTAGTGATTGATCTAAGTGAGAGTTACCCGGGTCTATACTGAATGTTTGAATATTCAAAAATTCGAGTGTCATATGGTAGGCACCATATGATTGGATTTTTGAATGTTCGAACATTGTAACAAAGATCTCAGTACAGCATGGAATGGGAAGATTTCCCTTTTCTGCACTGTAGTGCGATCTCAGAGTTGGTATATTTAAAGAGTGAGGGGTGTAGGGGGCACAGCCCCCCATGTGGGAGTGCAGGCGGCTTGGCCCCCTGCTTAAAACGTTAAGGTAGGTGTTTGGTATAGTTTATTTTTTTTATTAGATATTCAAACTTTTTAAAGTTTGATCATATGGCGTCGACCATATGACAGTCGAACTTTCAAACGTTCATTTATCAAATAAAGGCCTAAGTTACTCTAATTGCTGCAGGTCCTCGGTAGCTTAGCACACTTGGGTTTCAGATTTCACTTGTTTTATTGGTTCTTTGGCTTTCTTGTTTAATACTTACTGCACAGAGCTGTGCTGAGCAGTGCCATTGTAGATGTATTTCCAGTGGGTAATACAATAAAATAAATTCTCTCTCCTTCATACTACTGAAAGTGTACATTGTTCTAACTCCTGTGAGTTAATAAATCACATTGGGTCTGAATAAATAGTTTGTACTTGTGCTAACCTCCTGTTTGGTGTACTGACTGGTGCAGTCTGCATAACGGCTCTGCTGTTACGCATGTCTCTGTGCTGAATATATTCTATGTAGAGCAAACATCTCACCCTGAAATATTTCCCTAGTCCCTCTTTACATCCTCATAAATTGTATCAAACAGCAGCACTGATTATCAGGGATAGACAACAGATTAACCATCCCTTCTATTGTCAGCCTTATAGCACAGGCAATCTTAAGGCAATGTAATTAACACAGGATCACTGAAAGCAAACTCATATTATCCAAAGGACTCTTACTTAATTCATTAAGACTTACGTGGTGTGGAATGTCACACCTCTAGCAGCCTAAACACATCTTGCATTCCACAGCATTTTCTGAAAATAAACTTAAAAAGCATAAGATAAACTGTAAATACTCTGTGAAAATAAAAGCTATTGAAAGTATATAAATAGCAATGATAACAGTAAGAACTATTCTTTACAGTGATAAGTCAGTGCAGTCATAGTCCTTTCCATAAATACTGTAATGTATTATAATGTACATAAACCCCAAATTAATTTTTGTAAACTTTCACAAACAAATGTTTATATATTGAAAACTGTACAACCTAGGCATATGTTGGAACATTTTTGTTAACCAGACATAAGCTTTCACATGACATGAAATTCCTGTACAAGTGTATGTTTACTGAGATATTTACAGAAACATGAAAATATGCTTGACTGTATAATTAGCAAAACAATAACACTGGGTATCTCATAAGATGTGCAACTTACAATCAGAAAAAAAACCCCAACAATCTCACCCTACTGGAAAATATACACCTAGAAATTTCTTCACAGAAGTTATTTCCCACCACAAAAAATTGCAAAAATGTATTAAAAAAAGTGATATGAAATGTTGGAGATGTAAAGCAGCAGAAACTGACTGATTTCATATGATTGTTGCATGTACAAATGTTATCTCAATTTTGGAAGGAATTTGAATATTTCTGCAAGGCCTTATGGAATGATATTTGTAAAATTTCCAACTCTCTCATTTTATTTTATGTACCAATACCGGAAGTTATACCCAAATCTCAAGTACACCTACTATGGTCAATTCTTGCAGTTGCAAGAAAAGTAACAAAAAATTGGAAAACTAATTCTCCTCTTTCTTTTAAAAATGAATTTATTTATTTAGCCACAACCTTATGTGAAAAAGAAGTATCTAGCATAAAGCTCAAAACAAAAAAACCTAACACAAGTTAATTGCTTGGGAAAAGTTAAACTTATTATTGCAAAAATTTAGATGAATTCTGGAATTTATATAAAGGCCTTACTTTGTTATGGACTCTGTATATAGTTTGTTTTCATTATGATTGTAAATACATTATTATTGTTATTGTTCTTATTAAAAAATAAAAACAATTTTTTAAAAATAAAAAAATATATCTAGTTAATCACTGTATATTAATCAGATCAGATAATGGTAGTAGAAATAGCGAACTTAAACTTGTCCTAAGTAAAAAAAATAAATAATATTTAATTTGAAATATGAATTACTAAGTATTCAAAAGTAATCCAAGCAGGGTAGGCAGTCTGTTTCCTGTCGAAAATCTTTTAAGTACACAGACAAGCGATCCAAGTAAAACAAAAATAACAGAGTAATAGTTTCCTCATAAGCTTTCTAACTATATATTTACTTTTTATCAGGCAAGGGAGTAGCTTATTGTGCTGTAAAACTAAGTGTTATTTGGTATACATGTTAAATTCACATCCCTTCCTCCATCAGTGTGACATTTGAGCTGGTCCTGCCCGACTTAGTAGCGGTCATAATAATATAACCCTTATGTACTTTAAAAAAAATTAATAATGACATGGTACCTCTTATTTAACCAGATTATTAAGCCTGCAATTTTATTCAAGACAATATACTACATGACTGGAAATATATAAACCTTAGACAATTTAGCAATCCAAAATATATATAATATATACATATACACTTTGTGTGTAAAAAATCCATTATAAAAATCATATTCTATTTTCATAACCTATTCTTAATAAAGATTGCTTTTGTCCTTCTAGACTTCTTCAGGTCTGTGTACAAGAACCCTAAAAACTATCTACAAAAATATTACTGTATAATTAGTATTGTTATTGCACATCATTTTGAGTAAAGTGGAAAAAAAGAACAAGAAAAAGAAAAAATGTACGATGATGGAAACAAAATATACATTAAAATTAAAACTGATTTAACATGGTATTTAAAACCAAATGGAAGAATAAAATAAAATAAAATTAGTCATGTAAACAATGTGGCAATTTTCTGAGTTTCAGTACACTTTTAAGTGAACAGTAGTAGTTTAGTACAGGCTTCCTTTTTTATTATTTTTTGACTTGGGAAGCTTCTTACAATGTTTTGTTTTTGGACCCACTATACTTGTTAAGTGGGTTGTTTGAGACTTTGGAGATACCACGGAGATTACTTGTTTTTTTCAGTTATGAAAATAGGAACATAAATTTGAAATTATGAATGGTAAGTTGCAAACAAAAATGAATTTCTCTGCAGGACATCTTAGATTAATGATCATTTTGTTAATAACTCCTTGCCCTTTCAAATACTGCCTATTATTAGCTGGTAAGTCACTTTGTTAAAGAAGCCAGACCCAAAAGTTCTGGATGCCATAAGAAGGTATGGGTATGAACTAGTACAACAAAAAAGACATTTAGGTTAGAATGAGTTAAGTAAACTGGAGGTATCTCTTTTCTAGTCAGGTGCACGTAGTGACCAAAACAATGTCTTATCCTTAACCACACCTATGCAATTTTCACTGGCTGCCACCACAAAACAGTGTTATGCTAATGACTTAAAAAAAATTCTCAACCCAAGCCATCTAGAACTGCTAAGTTAAAGCATTAGCTAAACCCTAAGATGTACCTCCTATACATTACCCACCATCAGTAGGCCATAATCAACACACAACTTGCTCTGAAAATATAAAAAAGAGAGCTACAAAAGGGGGGGGTCACACAAAGATAGTATGCTGCACGACCTTTAAGGCAGCAAGACTAAGCTAGGTACATCCGTCAACATCAAGATCATAGGTGACTCCATAGATAGACACAGTTACTCCATTCACCAAGATGAGCAAAGATAGAGTGATAGCTGCCTCTCAGGTGCCAGGATCCAAAATGTCAGTAGGGCCCTCAAGTGCCTTCACCCCAGGTGCACATATAATCTGTCATTGTTCACATGTGAGTGAATGACTTGAGACTCCCCTAATTAGCCCATATGAAGAGTTCTCTGAATATGCCTCTGACATGGCTGTGAACCTAGTACTATACAATTCTTTAGCATTGCCAAGAATGATGCTTCAATAAAAACAAAGATAATTGACTTTTAATTACTGGTTTAATTGATCCATTATATATCATCTTGGGAGGAGATGCTTGGCAACCCCTGGCTACTTTTCTAGGAATGGACTGCATCTCTCTCCTTATGGCTTCAGTATACGGGCAAAAACATTTTTCCCCAACAGTGCTTTTTTTCGCAAGGTCAGTCTCCTCAAATTACTTGCATAGCCAACCACAATCAAAATCATGTAAAAGCAGCAATGGCTCAATGCTAGAAACCTAATAAAAAGTTGCATTCCTTACAGGCATTCCTAACCTTTGAAAATGTAGATATATATGTATGGTTACTGAAATACGGCTTCAGAACAACAGAAGTACCGCCTCAGTGCAGAGTTTTAGAACATCTCATGCCTTCCAACCCATCAATAAATTTGATGGTGTAGCTGGAGGGGGCATGTCTGTGTTCCTACAAAAACATTTCTTAATGCAGTACAGTACCCCTGAATGACTCCACATCCTTCTTACGAAAAACAAAACCCAGTATTACATTGTAACAAACTACAGTACCCCCCCACCATGACACTAGCAGTCCATGAGGCATATCTAAACAAACTGACGTTCCTCATCACTGAATCAAATTCAGTCCTCCTGAGTTACTTCAAATAACTCTCAATTAACCCACACCACCACAAATGTGTGCTCAAAGATTCTTGGATTTCATTAATATCAACTCTTTAGAGCAACTAGTCTGAATTCCAAAGAGAAGCTCAAAAATATTTGATCTAGTATAGCCTCCCATGTTCAGTACCCATAGTTAACAAATCACTGATCAAATCTGGCCACCAAGCAGTAATACTTAGTCAACATGTTAGACCGGAGTTAACCTGAAACCCTTCTGCCTTTAGAGACTACTCCAATTAATTAATGACCTGATGAAATTGAAACACCCTCATCACACCAATGACCCCACCTCAAACACTGCCTTATACTTGGATAAGTTCTACTCACACCTCCAAGCTTGCCACCATAAGACACAAATGCAGTGCCAAATTCAAGCACAAACTAATTTCATGGAATCCCAGTATAACTAAACTATGTAATAATAGGAAGAAACTCAGTCGGTAACAGCAAGCTTAACACTTCATAAGCTAGAGGGAAGCCCAAAAGGATCAATAAAGAACTTATAAAATCCTCCAAAGCAGGCACAAAAACAAAATTGTCACACATACTAAGGATACCACAAAGTTTTCTTCAGCTATGTCAAAAATCTTAGAAGTAATACTCAGCAGTGGTCTGATTTAATACAAAAAAACACCTTGAGGAGAGAGAGTGCTAGAGCAGTTACTAATAAACCAAGAAACAAGCACTCAGACAGCCGTTTACGCCCTATGACTATTCACACAGCACAACAAACCAGTAAATAGAACAAACACTGATAATGTGCAACTTGTAGGGCAGAGAATCAGTTGGATATTCTGAGGAAGTTTTGGACGAAAACATACTGCTCTTTATCAGGGTTAGTTTGCTCTATTTACTAGTTTGCTTTATGGTGTGAATAAAGTCAAAGGGCGTAAACAGCTGTCCAAGTGCTTGTTTTTTGGTTTTCTGATTTAATACAAAATGACAACACATACCCATTGACTGAAGACATAGCCAGCATACAAATAGACAAATTTAGCTCAAACTTTACTCCCAATTTTATCCAAACTTTCCACAGGACATTAGTATGCCTACACCCCCAGATATCATCTGAGCAAGTCCTGAGTGCTCCTTCCAATCCGAACACTAGCTCCATATATACAGATAATGTGTCAGGCTGAATTCTTGTCAGTAGCAAACACTATCTGACAGACCAATAAGTAATTCTGTTCAATATCAGCCTGTCTACTGGATTCATGCCAAATATATGAAGAACTGATGTAGTCAAACCACTCCATAAAGTAGGCCACACTACAGATTCTGGTAACTACAGACCCATAAACCTCAGCATGTGCCTACTGTCATTACAGAAGGAAATCCATATATGTATATATGTGTGTGTGTATATATATATATATATATATATATATATATATATATATATTTAAAATGAGACTAATCACCAAGAGTACATCTTCTAGATCTAAGGAAGTCATCATCCCCTTGTATTCCTCATATTGTATAACAATTTAGTCAGAACAGCAACTGCTGGGCTGGTAAAATCATCATACTTCGGGACTTAACTTACACTGCTGGGAAGGGAAATGCGAACATCTGACGGTCTTTCCCAGATTTGGGAATGCTTTCTCCTAGTGAGATGTGATGGCCCGGAAGCAAAGAAGGCTGAAAAACATCACAAGGACCATTAAAATTAGGCAAGGCCTGCTTTCTTTGATGATTCTCAACCACATCTTTGAGGACTGCACAAACAGAACCTTAACCTAGAATAGGCCATTCAAAACACTTTGATTAGCCTCAGCTTTTAAGGTGGAGCTAACTGCCATATCCATAGCTTAAGCACAATTAAAAAATGAGAGTGGGCTGCAAGCCCACTGTAGTAGCTGTGACACAGGTCTTAATCATATTCTCTTTGATTCTTAAATCAGGGGTTGTCCAATGCATGGGTCCAGTACAAACGACAAAACCCTGGACAGATTAGTGGAACCCTTCCTTCACCAAGAATGATGCCTAGGCACAAGGAAAGGATAACTAGCTACCAATTGGCTGAATAGTTCATGACATTCCAGAAGGGATTCACTATGTGTTAGCATGGGACAAGATGATGGATAGTCAACTTACTTTACAAAGGATGGCCTGCACCTTTCATTCCAATATTCTGCATACTGGATAAAGTTTTGCTGCTATTATAGTGCCCTTTTAGGCACAGTCCAGTTAATGGACATTCCAGTGTAGCAAATGCATCAAATCTCAAATTGGACCATATTAAGTTGGCTTTTTTTTCAGTGCCAGAAGTCTCAAAAACAAGTTGCTTTTGGCTTTTCGCAATGCCAAAAGTGTCAAAAAGAAGTTACGTCTGGAATGCATTCATGTTTGTGTAATTATGGAGACTTGGCTTAAATGTAAAGAAAGTACTTTCTTCATACCTGGGTTTTGTACCTGCCTTATCTTCAAACCTGATGGCAACTATGGTGGCATCTCTGTACTTGTCAAGGATCATATCACCTCCAGGCAAAATTCCAAAGACTCACAAACAAAACTTCTAGAACTCAAGATCACCCTAAGCAAGACAAGCTCCCCTCTTATAGCCTGCTAGAGGATGCCCCATTCTCCCTGATGATGAAGTTAGATTCCTATATGTATTGGAAGAACTTTGTATTAAAAAGAATCACATTTCTGCAGGCTTCAACTACCTCCAACATACAGTTATGCCCAGGTGCTGTTGAACTTTAACTATCTGTTCCAGGGAGTTTTTATTAACTGAGTAGAAGACAGAATATTTTAGATTTGGTCCATACAAATATGGCCTCTATGTGTATTATTCCACTGGTCTCTCCTTCTCCCGATAAGTCAGACCATAAACCTGTGAAATTCAAAATCTCCATATTCAAGGATTTTAAATGGGCAAACCTTACACAGTTCTATGATGAGATCTCAACACTCACCTATGACAGTTCCAATTCTGATGCAGTGGTAAGCTACACAAGGGAGTTCTAAAATTGCCTGGATAAACAGAGTTGCCAGTCCAAGCACAGTACAATATAATGAGAAATTAAAAAACAATCCACCCTGTGGTCCACCAACATAAGACAAAATAAACACTCAAATTAGGTTGTTCAGTCAGATTTCTCTTGCCAATACACCAGGTAACAAATTTAGCATAAAATGTACTCCTGAAATATCTACCCAGACTCCACATCCCAGAATACCTTACCCCCCACTCCATATCACCAAGGAACATGTTATAAAGCTGCTATGAAAGACAAAAACTATTTCTTTAATGGGACCAGATGGCATATCTTACTGTTTAATGAAAAAGTGCACTACATACCCTTGCTGAACCTTTTCTCCAACTGTTTACCCTAAGCTTAGCTGTAACATTTTTTCCCAAACTGTGGTGTGTCATGGTGGTGATGTCTTTCGATAATGTTCATACTACAGCCCCTGGTAATTACAGACCCATTAGTCTGATGACCTGATCTGCAAACCTATGGAATGTAACTGAAGTCATCAATTATATCAAAAATCTTATTAAACTTAACCGTCAAAAATTTGGTTTTGCCAAAGAAAGATCCTGCTTACTAAACTTAGTTAACTTCTTTGTGAGGGTCATTCAAGTTGTAGACAGTTTTCATGCTGTTCTTACAGCATATCTTCATATGGCCAAAGTATATGACACTACACCCCATGCAGGCATAGATAACCCTTAAAAATATATACCCATGTGGTAAGATGGCAGCAAACTGGCTAAAATATAGTATCCATATAGTTTGTACGTCAGGTGCTTCATCTGGGAGCAAGAAAGTAATCCGTGGAGTTCTCTAGGACTCTGTGTTGGGACCCCTGCTCTTTTTTTTTTTTTTTGACACTTCTGTGATCTCCAAACTATGAATCAGGACCTCTGGTTATTGAAGTTTGCAGATGACTGCAAATGTTTTATTGTTACAACCCCCTCTAAATCTAAAACATTCGGTGAGAACTTACCTTAGTAAATACCCAGGGAAAAGAAAATGGGCTGAAATTAAACATGAAAAGCTGTGCTATCATTATATTTGGCAAACCTTATCCTCACCATACAGTATAGACAACCCCCCCCCCATATAAAACAGCACAGTCAGAAACCCTGGAACGTGAGTTGACAGTTCCCTCCTCTTCTCTCATCGTACAGCAATGATAGTCTAAGCTGTTGTGCTTCACAAAACTAACAACCAAGCGTTTATCATTCAGATTGAATGAATTCATCATTCACTTATATTCAGCATTCAAGAGAAGTCCCACGGGTTTGCAACCAAGATGATTATAGACTTAAAGATCCTAAGCTACCAAGAGAGGCTAGAATCTCTGCTTGGCATAATGGTTAAGTTGTTTACCTTGCAGACGCAAGATGCAGGGTTTGATTCTCACATGGGGTAATTGGCTAGGCTTAAAAATGGCCCATGAGGACAGTTAGCCAAGTAATCACTAACACACTCTTGAAGGGTGATCACTGCTTTACTCAATGCACTATTAGAAAACCTTTTTGCACCTGATACCATGTATATCTGCAAGTCTAGTACCTTCAAATATACCAGAACCAGGAAGCTAAATCTTTAACAGCATACAACTAGGAAGTGATGGTGAGATTCGCTGTACAGTGCCTCCAAGTTTCTGACAAAGGGTTACAGTCCTTACCTGGTGGAAACCTGAAATGTGTTGTGGTCTCTGGTATCTATGTTGGACTGAAAAGATGCATGTTCAAGACAGTACTCCACTGTTCCTGGGTTTGTAGAGGACCACCTGGCTTCTTAGAAGCAGATGGAACAAAATCTGGATTATTTTGTGTTGCAGAGATAGCATTTTTAAATACAGGTCTCATGTATGCTACAGCCAAATGGTCCTACATCCTTCTTGCCCAGATATTGGTTGAGATGTTTTCTGAGAGAAGGCAGAGAAGCCACAGGCCAATCCAAAGAAAACTGAATTGGGGTGGTCATCCAGGGAGAACTAAAACAAGAAGACAACTCATCTTTATCAGTCTCAGAGATGCTGATCTCTTACTCATCTAAATACAGTTCTGAGTCCAGTGAAGATGATGGAATCCACTCCTAACACTAGTTTCATTTAGAAAGATTAAGTATGCAATTAAGGAATGCTGAGTGAAGCAACATGTTCTTGACAGAGAAGCATCCAAAGGTGGTACCAGGTTTGGAAAGGCCTGTAACTATCCAGATATTGGCACAAGATAGTGCTCGCCAAGGCTGAGTTTTTACACATGCAAGGACAGACCCTGTCAGATGTCAAAATGTTGATGAATATCCAATATCTTGGTCTATGACGTTAACCCTACAGGTGCAGGATGATCTAAGGGATCCTTCTCAGTTCTGGTAAGTCCTGTAGGTGACTCTGGTCTTAATTACAACTGCACAGCCAGTACTTGGGAGTGTGATGGACTACTACTCAAAAGCTTAATATGAGCAAGCTTTGGATGTCTGACCACAAGAGAGGTGGTTCAGTCATGCCATTACAGATATAAGGTAGTTGCACCACAATCCACTCATCCTAGATTGTTGATGGGCACAAGCTTGATCCTTCAACAGTCAAGGAAATGTTGTCAGCATCACAGCTGCCTTAAATGTGGACTCTACAGGTGCAGGGTGTGACAAATATCGAGCTTCCAGCACCCTTACCTTATCACTTCTTCTTAGTGCAATTCTGAGTTCCAGAATTACAAAAACAGCAAATCTATATGAGAAAGTACAATTGAGCAAAATCTTACTATAACAGTAGATGTACTTCTTTTCACTGCTGCAGTATTCATAACATGTGGGATCTCCTGCCAAAGACAGCCCAACTTCCGGCTAGTATAGCAAAGCCTTTAAATCCTCCTAGCATTGTACATCAGGCATAGGGCACAAAGTTGACATACATATGCTCCATATTCAGAAGTGTGCCGGAACTAGGGAAACCCCAACAGAAAGGAGAACATGCACATCCAGAGGGAAAAGATGACAGAAAAGAAAGTCCTAGATCCCCTCAAATAGCTAAGAGTTTCCAACAGAAGAGAGAAAAGGGAGTATAAAAGGGAGGGACTGAATACTGCAACACTGAAACGAAGTACATCTGCTGCTAAGGTAAGATTGCACACAACAGTACTATGTCTTTCCTTATCACTTTTGCAGTATCCACAACATGTGGAAAATTAACAAAGCTGCTGAAGAGGATGGGAGGAGGAAGGCACAGAGGAGCAAAGGGCATTCAGACCAATGTTCAACTGTGGCTTTCGGACAGGCAGCAAAAAATTTCTGAGTATACAGCATGCATACATCACCTTTATGCCCTACACCTGCATGGTAAGCATATGCTTGGGGTTCCTATCAGCAGACTGAAGACGCATGTTTTCGAATGTATCTTGGTCGAACTGACAAAACTGAAACTGCAAAATATCGAAGCGGCATGTAAGAGAATTTTTTCCCTGGGAAAGAATTTGCTTGGCTACTTCGGTACTTTGCCATTTTTGGCACCATAGTGCGGTCTCAGAGTTGGTATATTGAAGTAGGGGGGGTACAGCCCCCTACGTAGAGGGGTGTGGGGGGCAAAGCCCCCCACTTAATCATGTTTTAATGTGCTTTCTTTTTTTTTTTTTTGTTGGAACAGCGATTTTTTTCCCTTGGAAAAAAAATCGCTGTTCTGACAGTTCAGTTTTGTAAGCTTTTGCTTACATGAGGTCGATTAATCACTGTTCGCTTACCTAAGCATTAGGTGATCTAATATAGACCCTATGCTTGACATATGATGCTAGGAGGATGTAAAGGCTTTGTTATAAAGGCCAGATGTTGGGCAATTGTTGGCAGGAGATCAGTGAATATAGACCATCACTAACCTACTTTAAAGTTGATTTGCAGGGAGGCAAGCCTTCATGCACTCCGAATGTGTGAAGGTGCACCTACCACAGCCTTCACTATTAACACCAATATCATTATGCCTCAAAGAAAAAAGAATTCACTGAGATGCAGCAATCTTAGACTTCATACATGCAGTTTCCCAAATTTGTAATTCAGACTTGTTATTCCAATACTCTCATAGATTGTAAAATACTTACCCCCTTATTATACAATGGATATAAAAAGTTTACACACCCCTGTTAAAATGCCAGGTTTTTGTGATATAAAAAAATGAGACCACGATAAATAATTTCAAAATTTTTCCCACCTTTAACGTGACCTATAACCTGTACAATTCAACTGAAAAACAAATCTGTTAGGGGAAAAAACATAAAAAATAAACGTACAACAAGCTGGTTGCATAAGTGTGCACACCCTTAAACTAATACTTCGTTGAAGCACCTTTTGATTTAATTACAGCATTCATTCTTCTTGCGTACACGCCTGCCATCAATTAAAGAGGCTCTAACTAACCCCAAATAAAGTTCAGCTGTCCTAGTAGGATTTTCCTGACATTTGCTCAGTTGCCTGCTACAGCAAAAGCCATGGTTCGCTGAGACCTTACAAAGCATCAAAGGGATCTCATTGTTGAAAGGTATCAGTCAGGAGAGGGGTACAAAAACATGTACACAGCATTGGACATACTATGGAACACAGTGAAGACAGTCATCAAAAAGTGGAGAAAATATGGGACAACAGTGACGTTGCAATGAACTGGACGCCCCTCCAAAATTGATGAAAAGACAAGACAAAAACTGGTCAGGGAGGTTGCCAAGAAACCTACAGCACCACTGAAGGAGCTGCAGGAATTTCTGGCAGGTACTGTTTGTGTACTACATGTGACAATAATCTCCTGTATTCTCCATATGTCTGGACTATTGGGTAGGGTTGCAAGACAGAAGCCTTTTCTTACACAGAAAAACATCCAGGCCCACCTAAAATATGCAAAACAATGCAGCAAGTCTCCCAAAAGCATGTGGGAAAATGTGTTATGGTTTGATAAGACCAAGGTTAAACTTTTTGGCCACAATTCCAAAAGGTACGTTTGACCCAAAAACAACACTTTGCATCACCAAAAGAACACCATCCCCACGGTGAAGCATGGTGATGGCAGTATCAAGTTTTGGGGTTGCTTTTCTTCAGCTGGAACTGGGGCTTTAGTCAAGGTAGAGGGGAATTATGAACAATTCCAAATACCAGTCACTTTTGGCCCAAAACCTTCAGGCGTCTGCCAGAAAGCTGAAGATGAAGTGGAATTTCACCTTTCAACACGACAATGACCCCAAGCATACATCCAAATCAACAAAAGAATGGCTTCACCAGAAGAAAATTAAAGTTTTGGAATGGTCCAGCCAGAGCCCAGACCTAAATCTAATAGAAAATCTGTGAGGTGACCTGAATAAGGTTGTGCACAAGAGATGGCCTCACCATCTGACAGATGTGGAGTGTTTTTGCAAGGAAGAGTAGGCAAATATTGCCAAGTCAAGATGTGCTATGCTGATAGACTCCTACCCAAGAAGACTGAATGCTGTAATTAAATCAAAAGGTGCTTCAACAAAGTATTAGTTTAAGGGTGTGGACTCTTATGCAACCAGATTGTACATTATTTTTTATATTTTTCCCTAATAAATTTTTCAATTGAATTGTACAGGATATAGTTCACATTAAAGGTGGGAAAAGTTTTGAAATGATTTATTGTGGTCTCATTTTTTTAGATCACAAAAACCTGGCATTTTAACAGGGGTGTGTACACTTTTTATATCCACTGTATAGTTCCAGTACCAACCTAGGACTGTGTAACGATTTTCCTGATGAGCCCCAGAGGTTGGGCAGCTTCAATAGCTACTACTTTAGAGACCTGAGAGAGGACTCAGACTGTTCCCTTCTTCATTTGTGAAAGGCGGGGCTGAAATAGTGGCATTTGTGGCAGTGTATGAGGCTGTGCATCTAAGTGAAGCAAAGAAAATGGTGCAGATGTGGGCATTGCTCACGTTATGGTGACCATTAGCACACTTTGAAGGTTTCAAATTTTGAAGCACTGAATGCAAGTAATTTTCCATAACAAATGTTAGGACTGAGATCTGTGTGTGCAGCAATTAAGATCCAAGTAATGTCAAGGCTATGTGCACTTTGGTAGGTCTAGTCAAGATACCACATCAAGCAGTGGCAGAGACAAGCATGCCCTAAATATTTGAATGAGGGAAACATTTTTGGATAACAGAAGAGGAAATCCTAATAAATGCCTACTGTAGAAAGCATCTGGAGCAAGACCTGGGAAAAAATCTCAAATGATCCCATCACAGCTGATCCAATTTTTGAGCACATTTCCACCCAACCACACACACACACACACAGCAACAAAATTTCTCCTACTATATGAGAAAGAAATAAAAGCAATTTCTCCAAATTTCTTGCACAAGGAGTGGACTATTGTAAAACAGTATTTCAGGGCTCTGAGGCACACAAACTCGTGTACAGAGGATCCACATACCAAACTTCACAACAGAAGGACCCACTGGATCCTCAGATGTATGTGATAAATCTTTCAAAGAATTTCTCCTAAAAAGAAAAATTGTGTCAGATGTAATGTGGAGGATCAATCATCTTAAGCTGTTCCAAGAGGAAAGTACAGTTGTGCAAGATCTTACCATAACAGTAGTTGTCCTACTTCTCACTGTTGCAGTGTTCTTTATGACTAGGATATCCTACCTTGGACAGCAGAACGTTTGGCCAGCATACCAAAGCCTCTTCTTCCAGGCACTGTACATCAGACTGAATTGTCTATGTAAATCCAAAGCGTGAATAATTCTCTCACTAGCATTTTGTGGAGAAGGGAAAAAAAAGGAAGACAAATTGTTTGATGGACAAGTCATTAACAACCTTGGGCATAAAAGAAGGGCTTGTACAAAGAGAGAGCCTGTCTCAGTTAAAAAAAAAAAAAAAAAAAGGAAAGTGGAACTGCCATGAGCACTTGAAGATCAGAGAAGTAAAAGCAACCAAAAGTACAGTCTTACAAATGCAATGCTGCAAGGAAGATAAAATTGCACTCTCAAAGATACACTGAGTTAATTTTTCAAGAACAAAATTAATGTCCCGAGATGGAGGAATGGGCTTTCTTGAGGGCCTAATATGAAGGACACCTTTTAAAAATTGTTTGACTTTAAAACTAGAAGCAAGGGGTTGATTCAGAGGCAGTTAAGCAGAAATGGCTGACAAATTAACTTTAAGAGATGAATATGTCTAACAAGAAGCAAGCAACTCTTTCAATTAAAAAAAGGACCATATGAATACTTACTGAAAACGGGTCCAGATCATGCCTGAGACACCATATAGAAAATGTCTTCCAATTAGCCACTACTAGTGAGTTTTCTAGCCTCCCGCAAAGCCCGAAGAACATCCTCAGTAAATTGGTATCTACAAGGAATGAAGACCCCATCAACCAGACAGTCAATAGAAGGAGGACAGGACAGGGTGAATGAGAGATCCCTTGCCCTGTTTGAGAAGATCCATCCTGTGAGGAAACTTGGGATGACTGTCTCTGGCCAGATGGAACAGAAAAGGGAACCAGTGCTGTCTAGGCCAAAAGGGAGACACCAGCAAGATTTTGGGCCTGTCCCACATGATCTTGTGAAGGACTTTTAGTAACTGAGGAACAAGAAGAGGAATTAGTCATACAGAAGCATCCCTTCACAGTAAAAAGGCATGGCTTCCACTTCCAAGCCAGAGAACAAGTAAGGCTCTGTTGCCCCTTGCTTGCTGATGTACCACATAACAATGGTATTGCCTGTGAAAATTCTTTGAGGGCCTGGGAGCCAAAGGGAGTGGAAAGCATGAAGAGACAGAATCAGAGTTATCATCTCCTTTATATTGATATGGTCTGCCATTAGTTGAGGAGACCAAAGTCCCTGGACCCCGATATTGCTGAAGGGGCTCCCCAACCCTGATTGGAAGCACCTGTGTACTACAACTGAGAGGCAAGAACCACCTGGAAAGGCAGGCCTGGATTCAGAGAAATCTGAAGAACCCATCAGTGGAGCTCGAACTTGAGACAAGGCAAGAGATGGAAGGGAAATCCAGAGGATGGCAATGCTGAAGCCAAATGGTTTTGAGATGCCACTAACATTTTCTCATATGGAGGCTACCAAAAGGAACCATGGGAATGGTGGATGCCAAGAAAGCAACATCTCAACAAAATTCCCTTGCAGGAAGGAATGGAAAAGGAAGAAGGGATTGAAAAGAGACAGTGAAGGATAGGTCTTTGGGACGAGGGTGCAAAGCCATCATTGGAATGCTCTAAATCCTGCATCCCAGAAACACTTGATCCCGAGAAGGGGTCAGTACAACTTAGGGTGAATGACACACTGCAGAGAAGTTGCATAGTGAAGCAGAAATTCCGAAGTAGGAGCTGCCGACCGGGGGCCTAAATCCAGAAGTCATCCCAAGAAGGAAATATTTGAATTCTCTGAAGTCTGCAGAAGGCAACCACTGGGGCTAGATATTTGGTGAAGACCCTTGGAGACACAGAAAGACTAAAAGACAAAGCAGAGAAATGATAATGTAAGTAGGAAACACAGAAATGTAAAAACATCCTGAAGACAGGGTCAAAGGGAATGCGGAGGTAAGTATCCTTGAAATCTAGAGATACCAGAATAGTTTGGGGAAGCAACACAGGAAAAAGCATCTGGACAGACATCCTGAATGAAGAAAACTTTAAAAAGATTTTGAGAAAGGAGAGATCCAGAAGGGGCCACCAAAACCCCTCCTTCCTGGGAACCGGAAACATCCTAAAGTAAAAAACAATGCCCTGCTGAGGAGGGGGAGCGGACTGGATGGTTCCCTGTACCAAAAGATCCTGAAAGACCAAAGAATGAGGGAGATGGCAAGGGGAAGGTTGGGGAAGGCATGAGAAGGGAGAATGGGACCTCCAATCCATAAAATAACCATTTTGGATAATGGAAAGTACCCATGAATCTGTAGTTATCTTTTGTCAGACAGGACAGGCCAAAGTCAAACTGAAAGAAAGAGGAATCTGGACAATGGGTAGAAGTTATTTATATCAAAAATAAATATACCACAAAGCTGGTCAAACTGGATGGATCTAATCTGGCGTCTCCACATTCATATCACCACAGGCATAATCCCATACCACCTCCTTGTAAGCTACAGGTCCCCCTCTATGACCCAGGAAACCCATAACATGTATTTAAGCTTATTGGAAATGCTCACCATCCAGCCCAATACCATATTCATGGGTGACTTTAATTACCTTACTATTAACTGTGAATCATTTACAACACCAAATGTGCAAGCACAGAGATTCCTGGGTTTTGTAATCACAAACTCGCAGGATCAGATTGTCAATACAATCACCAGGGTTGCAAACATACTGGATCTGGTCCTCACTAATAAGGGAGAGTGCTGCACACCTCCTAGTGTAATAATCTCCTCTGGTAAGGTTAGACCACAAAACGGCCTCCTTTGAAATAAAAATGGAACCTGGAACCCCAGCTAACCCTGGAATGTTCAGGAACTACTCTAAGGCTAACTTCCTACTGTTAAGTAATAACCTGGCAAAATTTCAAGTCCCCATAAACCCTGAGAACACTGCTGCCTATGCGGAACTGTTCACAGAAACCCGATACAAGCATGTTAATAGATGCATAGAAACAGCTTACACACCAGGAATAAGTTCAGAACTAACTCAAAAAACAAGCCACCCTGGAAGAATCATAACATAAACAGGTTGTAGAACAGAAGGAAGAAAATCATGGTGCAAATTAGCAGGTGTAGCACCCACCACGATAAAAGCATCTCATCAAACTAAACAACTCAGAGAACAAATGAAGTCTACCAAAGCCAAATGTGAGGTAAATTTGGCCTCCCAGGCCAAAGACAACCACAAGGCATTTTTTACCGATGTCCACAACCTCAAAAGCAATATACAGTTGTGAGCAGATCTGATTGTTAATGGGAGCCATCTATACGGAGCCAGAACATACAACAAACCCTGGCAGATAAATTCAGCTCTAACTTTACCCGTCTCTCCTCCCTCAACCTTGCCTTAGGAAATACTATCAAATATGACTCCCCTACTATTACTAGGGAACAGGTTCTCAATGCTCCAAGGCCAAGAACACTACATCAATGGGCCCAGACAATATCCCAGGATGCCTTCTAAACAGCATAAAATATGATCTATCAGGCCCTCTGGAACTGATTCTTAACTGTAGCCTCCAAACAGGCTTTGCAGTCTGTGAATGTAGAACAACAATAGTCTTCCCTCTGACAAAGGTGGGCCATCTACAGACCCTGGAAACTACAGACCCATATGTCTCACTAGTCTCGTATGTAAAGAAATGGAAATAATTATCATGGAAATGATCAGTAAAGACATAGGAAATCTCCAGACACTGGACCCAAACTAATTTGGTTTCATCAAAGACAGTCCATATCTACTCAACCTGGTTGACTTCTTTGACAGGGTCACGAAAGCAATGGATGCAGGCAAAATAGTTCACACTGCCTACCTTGAACTGGCCACGGCAGTTGACTCAATACCCCACTTGGGCATTGTTGACAAACTCAACAGGTTAGGTATAACCCTTATCGCACCTGGTGGATATCTAGCTGGCTCACAGACAGGTCCCAGGAAGTTAGAAATGCAGAGGCCAATCACAAGCAAAGTTCCACACGTATTAGTCTTGGGACCACTCCTTTTTGGCATTTACTTGTTTGAAGTCAAGGCCAATGTCAATAGCCTCTGAGTGTCTAAATTTGCAGTTGATTGCAAATTTGGACCAGTCACAGAAACCCAAACTGATGAAAAATGTTCTCCAAAAAGGGTTGACACAAACAAATAACTTCTGACAGAGCCCTGGACTATTAACTGCCAAGAAATGCATAATAGTATCCTTTGGGCAGTCATTTACTTTAATAGGCTATCGGGTAAAGAGGGTCCCAGTTGCCTTTCACCCATCTTCAATTGAGATGACAGGAAGCGTAACCAGAATAGGATGTGGTAATTGTGCTCATGCCCCAAAAGGAAACTGCCACTGCACATGCCAGTTTTTCAGTAATTTGGCTACTGAAAAAACACCCCAAATTCACTGAGCTAAATGATGACAAAATACATATATATACTATAACAACTTCAAGGAAATATGAAAATGGCTAACTACAGATGTGAACTAGATGCGACTACCTTCATAACAAGAAATGACATACAAAGGTGTAAGAAGGGCCGTATCTCTTACTCTGCTGTTACTACGCATCAATGATGATGAAAGAAATGTTCTCCTAGTGACTATTAATGGAAAACAAATTAGCTACGACTGCAGAAATGTAGCACATGATATTCCCACTTTCTATAAAAAGGCATCTCTAAATAAGCTGGCCTGCTCCTTTTTGTTGATGCCTGGCTTTACTAGAAAGGCTCACTCAGATTCTGCTGCACTTTGCTGTGAGGGAAAGGTTAGTTTGATTTTTATTTGTTGTATTTTGCATTACTTTATTGCCTTTTTCTATTTTGAATACTGTGATTTTTCTTCTTTACCTTGTGTTTTACTTGCATTCCGATTTTAACTGCACATTCAAACTTGACGAGAGACCACAGCTCTGTCTCTTGTGAGTCAGGCAGAAATAATTTTTCCCACCCTCCATCCCAGTTACTGTTGTATTCTTAAACACCAATGTCTTTCTAGTTGCCTGCCCCTTATGTTAATTTGAACATACATCTCATTTCCTCTCTGCTTTTACTAGCATGTAGGAGTAAGCACAAAATTATCATTTTGTGAAATGACTCCCCATCAACTATTTAAATTTATTGGCCATCCTATTGTATTCCATAGTACCAGAATACAAAAGTGACCACCCCCTTTCAATCGATCTTTCCGTTTTAAAAATAGTTCTCCACTAAAACTTAACTTTTTAGACAGGTAAAACGTAAGTTACCTACTTTTGCATCTAATTCCTCTAGTGCACACTGCAGTGTTTAGGATGCACCATTTTTTTTATCTTACCTTTAAGCATCTACTGCAAGATCACCAGTTATTGGAGAGCCCACATTCTGCCTCTCAGTAGTCATCTTGGGATTAGTGCTTCTGTTTTCTCCTGGTGAGAGGAGTACAGTTACATTATTTCCTATAGACTGCTGATCACCAGGAAGCTTAATAACTGCTTTATAGGTGACAGCTTGGAATCTGTGCTTATATTCTGATCGTGGAGAGAGTAGCAGCAGAGTGCATTGATTCCGGACTCTTTCTGGTTGGAATCCCTGTGACTCGGACTCTTTCTGGTTGGAATCCCTGTGACTAGCACTTTCTCTAAAACCTGCTGGAAAGCACTAGGAAGCCTTAAACTGATACCAGCACTCTACTCTCCTTGTTAATAAGGAAAAATTAATAGTAGGCATTAAGACTATAAGGGAAAACAGCTCTTGTACTTTACAAAAAACAAAACAAAAAAAAGCACCTAACCAGGCATGTCCAAGGGTCAGCGTCCGGTGATTTCTCCTGTCCACCTGGTGAATCTGGGCATACTGGGACAATGCAGCAATTGCCTCATGTACACAGACAACCCTCTCCTCCTACCATGCAACAGTATAACCTGCAAGAGATGCATTTACATAGCCAAACTGGAAGCAAAGCTCTCTCCAGCCAAGATTGTGCTAGACAATCAAGAGGAGAAGGATAACACCTGCACTACACCTCAAGCAACACATAGCCCTTCAAAACCCTCACCACCAACACTCACACATAGCAACACTAAAACCATATATGCGGAGGCCCTTAACATTAACCTGCCCAAGCAACAAGGACCTCCAAAGCTGAAACGCAAACACCAATCACAACCAAAGTATCATATAGCTCACAACACCAGTGTGCCACCCAACAGCCCATAAGGCAAGACGACGTACCCAACACTTTAGTCATAGGTGACTCTATAGTCAGGCACAGTGATGTCTCACTCACCACGCTGAACAAGGAGAAAATTACAGTCAGCTGCCTGCCAGGTGCCAGGATCTGCCACATAACACATGCACTCAAGTCACTCCATAACAAATACAAATACGACTCTGTCATTGTCCATGTTGGAGTAAATGACTTGAGACGTACCTCCCTGGACTACATGAAAAGAGACATGGAAGAGCTCTTGGATCATGTGGCCCAGGCAGGTATGACCCTAGCCCTGAGTAGCATTCTGCCTTCACCCAGAATGATACCACAGTATAAGGACAAAATGATTGACTTCAACAATTGGCTAAGCTTCTGGTCATTCAAAGGGGATCCAGTATCTGTCTGCCTGGGACAACATGATTGACAAACCATGATGCTTTGTCAGAGATGGTCTGCACCTGTCGCCCCAGGGATTCAGGTTACTGGCTAAGGCTCTTGCCACCCCTATAGTGCCTTTTTTTAGGCAAAGCTCAAAGGACAGAACCACCACCGTAACAGGTACAAGTATGCAAAATCTGAAGGTAATGCTACTCAATGCTAGAAGTCTAAACCTCAAAATGCACTCTCTCGAGGCACTCCTAAAAATGGAGAACATTGATATCAGTTTAGTAACTGAGACCTGGTTCAAGGCTCCAGAGAGCACCCCTGCAATACCAGGCTACAACTCTTACCACACTTTTAGGCCACCAAACCAAGACCAAAACACTAAAGGTGGAGGAGTGTCCATATTCACACCTCCAGGCTAGTTGCTTAACACAATGCATCTGACATTTTCCAGGTGCAACTAACACTAGGTAAGACTGCAATCCAAATTGTAGCATGCTACAGATTCCCCACCATGTCCCAAGATTCTCACTACACCTTTCTAAACATCCTGGAAAATATTAAGATACAACCAAACAACCTAATACTAGATGATTTCAACTACCCTGCCATTAACTGGGAAAACTACTTGTGTACCAACACCTTTGCCCAACGGTTCTTGGAATTCATAAATTCCAATGCATTCCAATGACCTGGATCAACTAATCCATAGTCCCACCAGGGGCTCCAATATCCTGGACCCGGTCATTACCAACATGGGAAATCAATACTCCACACCAGTGGTCACCCCCTCGTTGGTTAGGTCTGACCATAAGCTAATCACCTTTGACATCCACATCCCAACCCCACCCCCCAGTAAGGAAACATCCATAAAAAACTTCTCCAAGGCCAACTTCATGCTACTCAAGTCTGAAGTGACACACTTCATGACACCCATGCAGACAGGAATGGAAAGTTAGACTGCCGAATCCTACACTAAAGCACTGTATGAGCACATCCACTCATGCATGAATCGTGCCATCTCAAATAGAACCAAGAAACTTTCCTCCAAAAAATGAAGCCAATCTGATGGTCCCTGTCATAAACAAACTATACAACAGAAGGAAGAAACTGTTGCAGAAAAGAGGAAAATCCCAGGATGCAAAAAATTCCCTTACCAGCCTCAGTAAGAAGCTGAAATCCCTCTTAAAATCCTCCAAAGCTAGTTATGAAAATAAAACTGCCAAAGATTCCAAAGACAACCACAAGGCATTCTATAGCTATGTCAAGAATCTAAATGGCAATGCTCAGATTTGCTCAGAGCTACAACAGAATGGTATTAAATATAATGATCACAAGCATTGCCAATATCCTGGCAGATCGATTCAGTGCCAACTTCACCCCCCTCTCACGCCCTAAAGGGCCCATCTCAATACTGAAAGAATGCCAAATTCCAGTAATAACTGCCACACAAGTAAAAAACCACACTCTCCAAAGCTAGGAATACAGCATCCATGGGACCAGACGACATCCCGGGTTGTGTACTACATGAACTACAAAATGAACTGGCACCTCACCTAAGTGTCATGTTTAATCATAGCCTCACCTCAGGCTTCATGCCCACTGAGTGGCGCACAGCTACAATTATCCCACTCCACGGGGGGGGGGATCTAACTTGGATCCTGGGAACTACCGTCCCATCAGTCTGACGAGCCTGATCTGCAAAGCCATGGAACATATTATCATGAAACTTATAAACAAAGACACTGGCAACATTCAAACACTGGACCCCACACAGTCTGGGTTCGTGAAGGGCAGATCGTGTCTCCTGAACCTGATTGACTTCTTCGAATCAGTTTCCAGTGGGAAAAAATAGCCAGGGAATTGTTATTGCTAGGCTTGTAAAGGCCCCTAGAGCCGATAGCTTAGTACCAACCTATGATGCAGTAAAGGAATACAGACTGAACTTTAAAAAAATGCAGGGTTAGTTAAGTGGGAAATTAAGCTTTACAGGATTTCCATCAAACCAGCAAAGCCAGTGAAAGTTCCCCAATGAGGAAAATAAATAATGGCACACTGAACAAACATTGCACAAAATCTAGCAGCTAAAAAAGACAGAAAGGTAGAAAATTATATGAAACTCAGTGTAACAAAACTTCACAACAAAGAAGTCAAAGTAAAGCAGAAAGGCAAGATGCAAACTTTAATAAATTACAGAAGTCCATAATTAACAAGAAACAGTTTGGTCATTTTAAGAAGATTCTTATCTGAGATTCTTCTCATTACATACATATTCACTCAACATAATACAAACATGGCCAAAGAACAGTATTTCAGAACAGCATCTAAACTTATAATACAAAAATATTTAATAAATTCATGCAGTTAAGTAGTAATCCAAATGGTAATCATGTCCATTGCTCACACTAAACAATTAGCCATTTGAATGTTAAGAAAATGCAAGGAATGCATCAAAACATTTAAAATATAAAAAAGAAATTAGCAATTCATAAATAAATAAAACATTAAGTTTGGCATTTTTCAAATGTGCTAGTTTTATTTCAAACATTCTTCAAAACTGACACTTTAATGTCAGTTGTACAAACAGATGGAATAGAGCTTTGTTTTGCTTTCAGTATACTGTTGTCATTCTCTGAAGTACTATGCCAGAAGAAAAAAAAAAAAATCCAGTTCCAGCATGCTGTCAGGAAAAACAACCAAAGACCAGCTACAACCGCAGTAAGATGACCAAATTACAGGGCTGCTTCTGTTGCCAAACTGACCTAGTTAATTTGTGAAAACTGATGTAGAAGGTTTTATTAGTGTAAAATACATCACATGAACAATGCATGTTAAACTTTCTGTAAAATGTTTCTCTTCTGCTTACCAACCTGCAACAAATTAATCACATTCCTTACAGTGATAAAATGGCACTTTCTGTTGGTTCTCACATAAAGTAATCTTCCCTGAAAATCTTGTTAATAAAAGTTGACTTCCAAAGTCTTTTATCAGTAAAAACTGTTAAGACATCTGCAACACAGACTGATCCCTATGTAATGCTTCTACCAAGTATAATCTTCAAACTTCAATCCCAGTCATGAAGAGGCCATTGTCGTCCTCCACGCTGCATGCTAATGAGATCCATCAGCAAAGAAGTGCAAGAATGCTTAGCTACTTCTTGCGCGTTTTACTTCCAGACTGGATTTCCAGTGTTCATATAGTTTTGTAACCCATGCCTAGTCATAATGGCTTGTCAAGTACTGTAACACCTAGAGGCAAATAACAGTGGACAACATTGATCAGAAACTTAAACCACACTTTTAAGCTCAGCTTTAAAGAAACAATTCACCAGTCTTTATTTACTAAGGTACTTGTAAACACTTTATACAACAGCAAAAGAACCAAACAGCAAATTAAATTTTATGACATTAAGAAAAACATCATGCAGAACTAAAGCAAATTATCACATATTAATATATACTGCAACATTTTTAGTAAATTGGAATGTGTCCATTCTTGCTTATAAAAAACTATTTCATTCTTACAATAAGAAATCATTACCAATGGGACATCAACAATTGCTGCACACTGATCAACAGCTTCACTTCAGCTCTCCCAGTGTGAAAAATGAAACTGACAATGGCTAGTAATTCTGCCAGCTTTAGTGAAATTCAGTTACTGACATGTATGTACACTGCCTGGATGAAAGCAAATTATAAAGAGTCTGAAAGAAAATCAACTAGAAAAGGAGAAGAGAAAACAGTAACTGGGAAGAATCCTGCAGCTCATCATAAAAAGCAGTTTACGCTACAGCTTTGGTAGAAGAAATGGCTTCCATTCATTTAGAGAAAAAAATAAATAAACGTAGTCAGAGCTGACTACAATAAATGAAACACTGAAAGAGTATATCAACTCAACTAACAAAAAGGCTGAAAAAATGGAAAAAGGATTAAACAGCTGTTCAGATGAACTAATAAAACAGCAAAAATCAAGAGATCAAACTGAAGAAAAAGCTGGCTGATTATGAGACCTCTCAATAAGAGCAGTTTCAAAAAATAAGGCAGAGCACACAGAGAACACCTGAGAATTTCTGCTGTGCCACAGAAACTGAAAGGAACAGACTGTATTAATTTTATGAAAGCAAAGCAAGCAACTGGACATGTATTCTACAGCAGGATTTGTTAACTGAAATGGGCACATCGAATGTATGTTCCAAACATGGCCATGAGAAATCAGACCAGACCTGCATTAGTAAAGAAGCAATCTTACCATCCCGATAAAACTGTGCCAGAAGGGCAATGTATTAAAAATTGGAGACAGTATAGTGTTTGTAGAAAATGATTATTCAATGTACACCAGGCAGAAGGGAAGTAAATCTATCCCAGCAATCAAAGAATGTTGAGAGGCAGGTGTGAGATTCAAGTTACTGTATCCATCTGTCTTCAGAATATTTATTTCCTGGAAGATCAGAGGCATTTTTTGATGCAGAACAGACAAAGGAGGAAATACAAAAACTTGTCCAACAAAACAAGTGAGCCATCTAACTGAAGGGCATCCTGCTTCTCACTCTTCTGATAATAAAATTGAGAGAGACTTTGACAGTGAAACCTTTTCCAATATTCCAAAGAAAAATGCTTGAGAGAGACAAAAAAGTACAGGAGTTGACTAGAAGAATTGGAAGTACTTTGGACTTGTCTGGGGTTGGGAGATGGAGTCAGAGAAGAACAGGAAGAAAACCAGCAACAGTGAAATTAGTGAGTAAATGTGTGACTATAAAGCATCAATCACATTTGTGAAATACAGCTTTACAAGAAAAATTGACTGAGAATGACTGAAATTTGGATGACTTTGTAAAACTGGGTGTGGACTGACTAGCATGCCATTAATGCTTGGAAGGACACTAAAAAGGGAGAAAAAGTAAATTTAAGTACAACAGTTTTGGTTCTTAACAGCATTTATAGAAAACATTTCATGATATAAACTGCATGTTGCATAGTAAAGCAGATCTGCACAGCATGTAGACAGGGGTATTTAAACTGAGGGAGTAAGGAGTGAGTTTTTTTTCAATGATTGTTGTATGTGACAAATACTAAAGTAAGCAAGTATTTGTTTAGCTTTAGGAAATGTAGGCATTACAACAGAAAGAGAAGAAAGGCTGGACAAAGGCATGTTTAAGTTAATATGCTGTAATCTTGAGCTATTGGAGTGGGGGATGTGGTGTAAAAATGCACAGATTATAATACATGTTGATATTTTCTTTTACTTTTACAAAGGTGAATGCCTGGATTAATGCTTCTGGCTTAATCTAAAAACATGGTGAATGTAATGAGAACGGCTGAGTCTCTTGCATTTGTGACGTTATTAGCTTCTTTTTCTTCCTTTAGCAAATAAATGTTCTTACAAGTTGAGACATCTGCAGCCGAAGGCAGCTGTACATTTTGTTCTTATGTATCCATTAAGATAAGCTTACTACAGGTGCACTCAATATTGAGAGGTTTGTACATTGTTTTCTTAGGGAAATGTACAATGAATAGGTACAAAGGCAAGCAGCTCAGTAAAAACTAAAATTTGAAATTATTGGAAGTGAATAAGAGAACGTTTTCCTAGCAGTATAAATACTTCAATGCATTTACTATTAGACCGTATAATTTAGTTTTATTTAAAGATAGCCAGTGTACTTTTTCTTAAGGCTGAAAGTTAATGTTTTTAGAAAGTATACAAGCTGTTTTTTCACATCTGGGAGGGGAATAGAGATAACAAAAGAACAGTCAGCAAACAGTTAAGTGAGAGCACAGGCTGTAACATGCACTTTAGAATGGATAACTTTAATTTCAGTTCAGGTAATGCCTATGGGTGCAGCTGTTGATTTGGGATAAGATGTACATAGTTTTGTGGGCTTGTTTTAAATTAAAAGGTTAATGGGGTATTTGCATAATTTGTTTGAGAATTTCATTAAAAGAAAATGTCTTGAAAAATGTGATGTAGGTTAAAATCAACCAAAAACAACTGTATAAAAGATCAACCTGCTACACATTAGTGTGTGCATGTTACACAAAAGTTGGAAATTTAAAAAGTTTGTCATGTATAATTTCAATGGTTATGCTATACATATTATTTTGGAACATAAACGGCATCACAGGTGTAGACAAAAATGTAAGAATATTGAATTGAGTGCAAATATCAATGCTGCAGGAGATACATTTGAAAAGAAATGTGTATGCAAATTTGATAAAGAAAGGATTTCAGGAAGGATAATCATAACAATAAAAGGGGCAAAGGAAAGGGGGAGTAGTTATACTAATTGTCAGAGAAGCATCAATAGTGACAGAAGCGAAAAAACATAATATTGGTAGATTTATGGCAGTAAGACACTACTGGCAAGGGAGAAGAATTACACTGACATGTATTTATATTCCACCTAAAACTGCTATTATAGGTTTATAGGTGTTTACTAGACTAATGACCACAAGAGCCTTTTTAAGCCTAGCCATGCATCCCAAATATCTCAAGTTCTGTTACCCTTGATAAGTGTAAGCACATGGGCCTGGGAGATGAACCATTTACAGGTTACCTGTGTCCATTAGTGAAATAGATGCCAAACCAGGGACGGATTTCCGGTTTCCCATCCAGTTGTCCAAGTTGCGCTTGAATTAGGTTAAGGAGAAACTCTGCTTCACATGGATGGGGAGCCTGTTCCATAGACGGGGTAGTCTCTGGGATATACACCTATCTCTCCAGCAGGTCCTATTTATATGACAGGCAAGGTTTAAGTCTTTAGAACAGGTAATTCTGGTGCTGTTTGTTTTGTGGATATGCAGGATGTCCATCAGAATGGGGTTTGACAATGTCTTATATGCCAAGCATAGATCTCCCCTCAAAAGCCTGTAGGAGACAGAATACAGGGATAGGGCCTTGAGGCGGTCTGTATAGGACATATTACGCCCTGTATTCTTTTAGTGAGGAACCTCTGTGGACATTCCAGTTGTTGGATATGTCTGGCTAGGTAAACACCAAAGGGGGCATTGTACCCAATGATAGGTCTGGTGAATGTCGAATACAGTGGAACAATAACTTCCTTGGACTTTGATGCTATACCTTTGTTTATAAGTTGCGCAATATAGAATGATTTCCTCACCACTGTAGACACGTGATGACCAATGTGCGTCCCCACATCCCTGACTACTAAGTCAACTCTAAAGGGTGTGTTGTCAATATCAGTTACTAGGGACAAATGATTTCCCAACAGATACTATCATGCATTTCTTAGCATTTAGTTTTAGTCCATGGCTCTGACACCAGTTGTTTGTCTGTTTCAGCCCCTCCTGTAGAACATTTGTATCAGTGTGAGATTCAGTGACAGCTCCTAATTTGCAATCATCTGCAAATTTAGTCGGCCAGAGACCACTAACATTGGACTTTACTTCTGAGAAGTAAATGCCAAAAAGGAGCGGTCCAAGGACTGATCCCTAAGGGACTCCACTTGTGACTGGCCTCAATGACTAGTGGAAATTTGAGAGTTATTAGGGAAGATAAAAATGTCTTCATAAGTTATAGCTAGTGATTGGGATAAAATGAAAGCGTGTGAAAATAAATTTTAAAAAAGTGATATGGTTAAGAAGTCACAAATTATTTACGTAGGGTGACAAACGTTAAAGTATTGCAGAATAAGGGGAGTCTCACAGAAGGAGTATAACTGCAGAGTGCTAAATAGAAAATAAGAGATTATCTGGGTAATATGTATGACTTTAGAAAGATGGCTTTTAAGAAATTGTTTTTTGATAACTCCAGAGCACAAAAACATTTAGCATGACTTAGGCAACAGAAAATAGAAAGGGTTGTTCCCAAATTTAGGGAGCCTATAACAAGAAAAATAAACAGAGATTCTGTAGAGGTATTAGAGATATTTTGGAAATTTTATGAATCTCTATATAAAGCAAATTAATGTATAAATCAAGAAAGGACTCAAATGGAAATATTTATGGAAGAGTTAAGTATGCCAATGTTAAAGGTAGATAAGATTCAACAATTAACAGTTAAGACAGGAGGAGATGAGATAAAAATGGTGACATATAATCAATCTGCAGGAAAGTTTTCAGGAACACATGGTATTCCTTTGACAGTCTGGAAGCTAGGAGGAAAGAAAAAACTTCCAGATATTTATCATTAACAATAGTTAAACAGGAGAGGAAGCACCAACATCCTGGAAAAAATCTGTGGTGGCTGTAATACCTAAAAATGGTAGACACGTTTCAATTTTAAATCATTACTATAAAGTGTTTATGTTTATAAAAGCTAAAAGGTGTTGCCAAAATTGACAGATATGGATCAATGTGCTCTTCTGGAGGGGAGGCAAACATCTGACAACATTAACAAAATGATGATCCAGAGGGAAGCAGAATGCATGGAAATATTGCTGCTGTTCGCGGGTCTTGATGCACAGAAAGTATTCAACAGAGTAATCTGGGATTTTATGAGCAAGGCAGTGGAAGCATTTGCATTCCCTGATGCGATAAGGTTTACTAGGAGGACATAATTCCACCTAAAACGTGGCTTTTCAGAGCTTCTGTGGATCCCTAGTGACATCTGCATTGCTTACTGTACTTATTTCCTTGTTTCACTTGAAAGAAAGTTACTGTTTGTCATTTTTGCATTTAAGTTACCTGTAACACATTGCATTTAAGTTACCAGTCACTTGCTCACTAAAGCAATTATATAAGTCAGCACTAAAAAATTAAAAGCATTACACCCTCACAAACTCCCCTTGAGTACCTTGTTCCCCACTGGCCCCTTTATTTCAATTATAAAGGAATTCCCAATACTATTCTAGCATGTCCAAAGGTCAGTTGTCAATCTCCTCTCCGGTCAAGCTGGTGAATCTGGGAATCTTGAGGCAATGTTACAACTGCCTCATGTACACAGACAACCCTCTCCTAATCCCAACAAATTCCAACACATGTGAGAGATGCAACCATATAGCCAAACTGGAGGCTAAGCTCTCTCAACTCAGTACTGGCGAAACCTGTCAGGAGGAGAAGGAAACCACCCTCACTACAATTCCAGTCTCACATAGACCTACCATGACAGCAAACTAAACACAAACACACAAAAACATACTCGGAGGCTCTAAATAAAAATCTGCCTAAGCAGCAGAGACCTCCAAAGCAGACACCCAAGCAACCGCTACCCCAAAACAAAACACGTGCAACACATAGCTCACAAAGCCAGTGTGCCGAACAGTCGCAGCCCTTAAGGCTAAACAACACACCTGATACACTTGTAATAGGTGACTCTATCGTCAGGCACACTGACGTCCCGCTCACCAGGCTGAACAAGGAGAAGGTCACGGTGAGCTGCCTGTTGGGCGCTAGGATCCGCCACATAACACAAGCACTCAGGTCACTCCAAGGCAAGTACAAATATGACTCAGTCATTCTCCATGCTGGTGTAAATGACCTGAGATGTACCTCCCTGGACTACATGAAGAGAGACATAGAGAAGCTCTCTGAGCATGTGGCCCAGGCCGGTATGACCCTGATCTTGAGTAGCATCTTACCCTCACCAAGAATGATGCCACAATATGAAGACAAGATGATCAATTTCAACAATTGGCTTAAGTATTGGTGTCATTCAAAGGGGATGTAATGCCTGTCAGCCTGGGATGACATGCTCGACAAGCCACGATGCTTCGCTAGGGACAGCTTGCACCTGTCACCCCTGGACTTTCGGATATTGGCAAAGCCTCTTGCTACCCCCATAGCGCCTTTTTTAGGCAAGGCTCAAAAGACAAACCCACCTCCATAGGTATTACAAGGGATAAGAAACTAAGAGTAATGCTACTCAACGCCAGAAGTCTAAACCTCAAGATGCATGCACTCGAAACTCTCCTTAGCATGGAGAACATCGATATCTGTGCAGTAACAGAAACCTGGTTCAAGGCTCCCGAGAGCACCCCAGCACTACCAGGTTATACCTCATACCATGCTTTTCGGCCCCAAAACTTGGACCGAACCACAAAAGGAGGGGGAGTATCAATATTCGTCAAAGATACCCACACCTCCAGGTTGGTGGCACAGCACGAAGCATCAGAGACTATCCATGTGCAACTAACAGTGGGTAAAACTGCCTTCCAGTTTATAGCCTGCTACAGACCACCCTCCCAAACCCAGGAACCCCACTCGGCCTTCCTGAGAACACTGGAAAATATGAAGGTCTCTCCAAACACTATTATATTGGGCGACTTCAACTACCCAAACAGAGACTGGGAGCATTACTCTAGCTCCAACACCCTAGCTCAAAGGTTCCAAGAACTTATAAACTCAAATGCTATGGAACAACTTGTTACCACTCCCACAAGAGGGGAAAACATACTGGACCTGATCATCACCAACATGGGGACTCTATGCTCTAGACCAGAAGTGTATCCCTCACTGGTAAGATCAGACCATAAACTAATCTCACTGGATAATTCACATCCCAACCCCACCCCCTGCCCAGAAAACCAGTGAAAAACTTCTCTAAAGCAAATTTCACACTCCTCAAAACCGAGGTGGAATCCTTCAAAGCCCCCGGGCCTGTGGAAAATACAGCCCGGACCGCAGAATCCTTTATAAACGCATTCTATGAACACCTTCAGGAATGCATGGATCATGCAATCCCAAATAAAACCAAGACCCAATCCTCCAAAGGCAGACGTCCTGTCTGGTGGACCCCAGCCATAAACAAACTATACAATAGAAGGAGGAAGCTACTACATGATAGAGCAAAATCCCAAAAAGGGAAGGCATCTCTGATCAGTGTTAGCAAAAAACTACGGGCACTCATAAAATCGTCTAAGGCCAGCTTCGAGAGAAAAATTGCAGAGGACACGAAGGATAATCCAAGGCTTTCTTTAGTTATGTTAGGAACCTGGGTGGGAATTCCCAGATATGCTCAGAATTAGTCCAAAATGACAAAAAATACACCGAACCCATAGACATTGCCACATCCTAGCCGACAGGTTCAGCGCAAACTCCCCCCCCCACCAAAAAGGGCAAATATCTATTCCAGTAGAGTGCTGCCCCCCTGACATCTCAGATGCTCAGGTAAGAGCCGCCCTCTCCAAAGCAAAAAACACAGCATCAATGGGACCAGACGGTGTCCCGGGCTGCGTCCTACATGAACTCCAAGAAGAGCTAAACCCAAACATAAAACTACTGTTCAATTTCAGCCTTACCACAGGATATGGACCCAAAGAGTGGCGTACAGCAACAGTGGTCCCTCTTCACAAAGGTGGTGCTTCAACGGATCCTGGAAACTATCGCCCCATAAGCCTGACTAGCTTGGTCTGTAAAGCTATGGAAAGGATCATCATGGACCTCATAAAAAAAAAGATATTGGGGACCTACAGACACTGGATTCTACCCAGTTCGGCTTTGTTAAGGGCAGATCCTGCCTCTTAAACCTGGTCGATTTCTTTGAAACAGTCACCAAGGCCATTGACGAGGGGAAGGTAGTCCACACAGCCTACCTGGACCTCGCAAAAGCCTTCGATACAATACCCCACTCGGGCATTATAGATAAGCTCACCAGCTTAAATATAAACCCCTATGTCACTAGATGGGTTGCAAACTGGCTCAAGGACAGAACCCACATGGTTAGAATTGCTGGAGCCATGTCAGACTCCAAACCAGTTACAAGTGGCGTCCCACAAGGCTCAGTCCTGGGACCTCTCCTGTTCTGTATATATTTCTCGGAGGTACAGGCCAACACGGAAGGACTGTGGCTGACCAAGTTTGCAGACGACTGCAAACTGGGCGCTATAATCGACTCTCCAGCCGACACAAGCATTCTCCAAAAGGGCCTCATAGAAACAGACAACTGATGCCAGAGCCATGGCCTCAAGCTAAACGTCAAAAAGTGTATAGTCATCCCCTTTGGCAAAAACAAAGTGCCCACAAATTACCACATAGGTGGTAATCCATTAAGTACGGAAGAAGAAATTAGGGACCTGGGGACCCAAGTTGATAGCAATCTCTCATTTGACAACCATGTGGCCAAAGTGGTTAGAAAAACATTTTATATAGCCCACCTAATCATGAAGGGATTCACATCTAGATCAGGGGAGGTCATCATGCCTCTTTACTCATCCCTCATCAGGCCCATAATTGAGTACAATGCCCCTTTTGGGATGTACCTTACCAGACACCTGCAGCAACTGGAAAGACCCCAAAAGTACCTCACCAAGAGGATCAAAGGGCTCAAACAGATGCCATATGCTGCCCAGTTAAAGAAACTCCAGCTCTACTGAGTGGCATACCGCCTGCTCAGAGGCGATCTGTGCCTGACATATAAAGCCATGTCCAACCCGGAATTAATGGACATGCTGCACCTCAGAAAATCCAAATCCCATCGAGCTACGCACTCGAGAGACTTGAACCTCAGCACTGAAATAAATAGGACATGCTAGAGGGACAGATTCATAACCCAGAGGCTCCCTTCACTCTGGAATAAAATCCCAGTCCAGGTTAGGCAGAGTCCCTCATTGATTCTCTTCAAGAGGAATCTTGATGAGTGGATCGGGGATCGTAGGTTTACCCCGGGTATCACTTCTGTGTCACTGTTAGACAGAGGCACAGTATACTAACCTCGAAAAAGGGCATAGCAAAATTAATTTAAAATGGGTGGCGAAAGCCAAATACACTCTGGCTAGGCTTATAAATGCCCTAGGGCAGATAGCCTAGTATGAACCTATGAACCTATATGAGGGATTAGAAGCAAAAATTCAAGTGAGAGGGTTCCTCTCTGAATAGTTAGGTCTGAAAAGAGGAACCAGGAAGGGGTATCCTCTTTACCCATTCACCCTTTTATTTGCTTTAAATTTAGAGCCATTGGCAAAGAAAGTAAGGGACTCAGAAATTTAAGGATATAATTAGTATGGCAACAAGAAAAATTGGCTTTCTATCCAGATGACAGTATAAGACTGGAAAAGGATATCTTGGTGTTATGAAAAATTGTAGACAGTTTCAGTTTTTTTTATATAAAATGAATGAAGATAAAACAGAGACTATACTTGTAAATTATGTACCAAAAAACAAATTGCTTCAGCAATACCCAAATTTATGGAGATATGAGAAAATAAAATATTTAAGAGTACGGATAAAAAGGCTTTTGTTATGCCAGCTTAAGATATGTGGAAAGAAACTAAAAGATAACACAAAAACAGAGAAGCTGGAAGCTGCTGTTTAAGGATACTGAAGATACAAGCAGTAATTTTTTTCCCCTTTAGTTTTATATACTGATCACCCACATCACATATATTGTTAAACACAGGAGAGGTCGTGATCAATAATTAAAGAGTTGAAAGAATTTGCCAGAGAGGGGAAGAGGGCAAGGGTCAAGTAGAATATGATAACACTTCCAATAGAACAAGGTGTTTTCAGCATTACCTGACCTGAAGGCATATTTTAGAGTGACACAATTAAAGCTCATATACATAACACAAGCAGAAAGCTATAATTTAAATTGGAAAGGGATGATGATGAAACAGTGGGGATACTCAAGAAATGAGGAAAGAGTGGGATTTTGGATGCAGATCTTTAAGGAGAACAGCAGCAGCCCTACTGAACATTATATTTATAAAGTAGAAAGTATTCTAAGAATGAAGCTGACACAAGAATGAAGAAAGGAGATTTTGCTGATACAAATGGCTGCAATTAGGGGTACAAGAAATAGGCAAGAAAGGGCTGGAATTTACTGGAGAAAACTGGCAAAGTAACCAAGGTATTGGGGGCAAATAACTTCAGAGGGAAAGGTAATAAAATGGGAAGAGGCCAAGGAGACATTTTGACTGCCTTCCCTACCAGGGATTTATACCAGAGTGCACATAAACAGAAAGGGATAGGTGAAACCTATGTGAAAGATCTGCTGTGGTAGAGTGTTTATCTGAATCTAGAGCAGAAAATGTTGCTAAAAAAGGATAATTAGTACAGTATATAAAATATTGCAGGATAACTACAGGAATCAATCGGAAGAGATTAGAAAATATTGAGAATGGAGACTGATAAGCAATTTACAAGCGAACAATGGCAAATCTTATGTATGGTTCTCAAGTATGCAACAAAGTCTACAAGATTTAGGATTTTTGCTTAGAATATTTGCATAGGTATTTTATACCCCACGCAGACTCCAAAGGATTTTTCCTCAGGTAGATGGAAACGGAAGTGTGATGGGAAAGAAAAATGTAACTGGGAACGTTTTGGAAGTACAATGAGTTGGCAGACTTTAAAAATTCTCTACACAGTACTCCATCAGAAATATTGGGTTAGCAAATGGGTGTAACTAAGGAAATGATTTGTTGAGCTGTGACACTGGATCTAAATTGCCTAGACACAGCAAGTCCTTGTTGAGTTTAATTCTGGTGACTGCCAAAAAAGCAATTACTAGAAAATGGAAATCAAAGTCTAAACCAACTATATTTGAAGTACTGAATATTGTAATAGAGAGAAAAGAACTGGAAGTGGATAGCAGCCAACTACATAGAAATAAATGGAAATTGTGGGAGCAGTACATGTGGAATGACGTGCTAGAGGAGGAGTGATGTTTAAGGGAAGGCAGGAATTGAGCAATTTATGTAACGGTGGACTGATGATAGTTACACAAAAAAACTGTACAGCTGTATAAAATCTTACCATAACAATAGATGCCCTTTTCTTCATTGTTGCAGTATTCTGTACCATAGGCATCTCCTGCCAAGGATAGCCTAACGTCAGGCCAGTATACCAAAGCCTTTAGATCTTGTATGCACCATATGTCACACATATGCTCCCTGTACAGGATGCACAGCATAAAAATGATGTACGGATGCAGTTACCCAGAAATGAATTGCCCAGTAGAGAACAGTCTCTAGAGGACAAATGAAAATATGCTGATCCAGAAGGAGAAAATGCAGAAGAAAAAGGAGGACCCTTGCCCAGTAGGGTAACCAAATGAAAACCTAAAAGAAAAAGGGGGATGCAGGGAGGGACCAAATACTGCAACAGCGAAGAGAAGGATATCTAATGTTACGGTAAGATTTTACACAACTGTACTATGTCCTATCTATATTCAGTATTTTGTACCTTAGGCAGAATACAAAAGCTCAAGAAAAGGACTGGCGGTGGAAGGCTGGGAACAGCCTTCAACAAACCCATGTAGGATGGCCCCAGCAAAACTTGCTCTGGCTTTAGAAACCATATCCAATTTATAATGCTTAGTAAGGGTATACATTGAAAAAGTAGCAGCTTCAAGGATGGTACTAGTGTCCAAACCCTTGAAGAAGGCACCAGAAGAGGCAACAGCCTTAGTGGAATGAGCTCTAACTGAAGAAGACAAACACTTGCCAAGAATAACAAAAAGAAATGGCCTTATATATCCAGGAAGAGATAGTTTGCTTAGAGACTGCCAAACTCAGTGTATTGGGATGAAAAGAAACAAAAAACTGGTCAGACTTATGAATGGTTTTAGTTTTATCCAAATAATACCGGAGCTGTCTATGCAAATCCAAGGTACAGGTGGTGGAGGTACCTTGCAATTTGACTACCTCACAATGTGACTGCACTTTGGACCGCCCAGGCATTCCACAATTCAACCTCCATCTCGCAATTTGACCCGGAAAGGAGGCTGAAAAGTTGTTCATTGTTTCCTGTTGTTGTTGTGTTGTTTATGTACTGCAGTTGTTTCACTGTTGCAAAGAAGTGAACACATGGGGGCAAAGAAGAGTGATACTGGCAGGAAAAATAAGTGGTTGAGCATTGAAAAAAAGAAAGCAATCATAGATAAAACTGAGAGAGGAGGTAAAATAGGATGAAGAGTGGAAAGTACAGTTTTGTACCTACCATAAATGTAGATGTTCGAAGATCCACATTGCTGGTATGGCAATTCAAAGCCTCATGGCAAAGCAGGAGAAGTATACACCTTCTTTCCCCACCTCTTTCCAAAGCCCTTGCCTCTCCTTCAGAAGGAACAGATTTTTAACAACAGAAGCCTTAACACCCTTAACCTTTTCTGCCCTGAGAAACAGTTTCTGCCTCTGCCTCTCTTAAAATATACTTATGAGCTTCACCAGGCACCCTATATATTCGTTTAACTTCTAACTGGGGCAAGAAAGAGGGTACAGGGAAGAAGCTGCAAAAAAAACTCTACCACATCCAGAACTGGAGGTATAGCCAAAGGCCTATGCTGGGAAACAAAAATTCCACTCCGACTTCAGAAAAGAACATCAGTATGGTGTGCCTAGGTCTACTGTCTCAACATTTTGGAAAAATAGAGACAGCATCATAGGTGCTAAGGTGTCAAAAGGAGCAACAAAAGTTTTGGACAAATGCAGAAAAACAATTCATGAAGATATGGAGAAGGTCCTTCTAGTTTGGATCCAAGAGAGGTAGATGAAGGGAGATCAAAAAACTCAGACCATGATCTGTGAGAAACCTAAGCTCATCTCTGAAGACCTACAAAAAAAAAAACTCCACGAAGTAGCTCACAGCAAACAGAGGAATTTAAAGCAAGTAGGGGATGGTTCCACTTATTTAAAAAAAAAAGTGGCATCCACAGAGACAAGGAGAAGCAGCTAGTGCTGACAAAGAAGGCACACAGAAAACTGTTAAATAACTTGAAATGGTAGAGCGAGAGAAGGCTATCTGCCAGAAAAAGAAGTTGTGCCTTACCATAATGTTCCATCTGTATTGTTGATCCTCGTTCAGTCATTACGTATGGGTATCGGTTCCGAGCTCGGAACCGAGCCGGCCATTTTCCAAGCTTGCGTCAGCTTCAAACTCTTGAGCTCAACTCTTACCCACAATTCCCCTCTCCCTGTTACCTCAGATTGAGTTTGCAAGTTAAAGAAGGTAGAGGCTTACCTATGGTCAAATAACCTAAGAGAACTGGATGGTGAGATCCACTAGAAACCACAGGAGGGGGAAGGAGGGAGGGTCGTAATGACTGAACGAGGATCAACAGTACAGATGGAACGTTACGGTAAGACATATCTTCTTTATCTGATATGATTAATCCTCGTTCATTCCTTACGTATGGGATAGAGTCCCCAGCTACCTCTATTCTTGGGAGGCTCTCATGGAAGGACATTCCTGAACACCACAGAACCGAAAGATGCTCTTCCCCTGGAGGCCAAATCCAATTTGTAATGATTGATGAAGGTATGAGGCGTAGCCCAAGTTGCAGCTGCACAGATGTCATGTAAAGATGCTCTGGCATGGAAGGTAGCAGAAGTTGCCACCGACCTTGTTGAATTAGCTTTCATGGTAGTAGGCAACGAGATATTACGTTGTGTGTAAATAAAGGTCACACATTCCTTCAACCAACTAGCTAATGTGACCTTAGCAACAGCCGATCCTAATCTAGATCCAGAAAAGGCTAAAAATAACTGGTCAGATTTATGAAAGGGTTTAGTCCTGTTTAGATAAAAAAGCATTTGCCTGTGTATATTAAGGGTATGTAGGTAATACTCTCCTCTGTTTGAATGGTTGGGAAAGAAAACTGGCAATTCAATGGCTTGATTAATGGACATTTCAGAGATCACTTTAGGCAGAAAAGACGGATTAGTTCTCAGAGACACTCTATCTCTATGAAAAATCAAGCATGGACTCTTGACACATAAAGCTTGAAGTTCCGAAATACGTCTGGCAGAAGTAATAGCGACCAAAAACAAGGTTTTCCATGACAAATACTTGAGGTCGCAAGAAGAGGCTGATTCAAAAGGTGCCATTGTCAGAGTTTGTAGAACTAATGATAAATCCCATGGTTGAATAGGTTCTCTAAAAGGTGGCTTCAGATGATTCACACCTTTTATAAAGGTCTTGCACAATTTATGGGACATAAGAGAGGAATCTTGGACACCCTCATGAAAATTAGAAATTGCAGCCAAATGTACTCTAATGGTAGAGGCCGATAGACCCGATTGAAACAGGTCGGCCAAATAGTCTAGTATTATCGACACTGGTGCTGAAAAGAGGTCTACTTGTTTATCTTTCAGCCAACAGGTAAATCTTTTCCACTTGCTCAGATAAGTAATTCTAGTGGAATACTTATGAGAAGCAATGAGAATATCACGTACTGGTAAAGAGAGATCATTCTGCCTGGCAGTCAAGGGAATTGGAGTAGCCAAGCCGTTAGCTTCAGGCTGTTCAGGTTGGGATGAATCAGGTCCTGTGGGTGTGAGATCAACTCTGGGATTGGATGGAGGATCCATGGGGTCGATCTAGTAGGTGAGGCCAAAGGAATGGGAACCAAATCTGTCGTGGCCAATATGGTGCTATGAGGATTACCTTGCTCTTCAACCTCCGGGCTTTCTTCAGAAACTGGGGAATGAAAGGAAAGGGCGGAAATACGTAGAGAAGACCCGAGGGCCAATCGTGGACTAGAACGTCCCTGGGTTACTGTCCCGGATGGGGAATCAGGGCAAAGTAGTTGCTGCATTTGTAGTTGGTCGGGGATGCAAAGAGGTCGCAGCAAGGACGGCCCCAGCGGTGGAAGATCTCCGCCACTATCAAAGGATTCAGGGGCCACTCGTGAGGTTGAAGAATGCACCTGCTGAGTCTGTCTGCTATCATGTTGGAACTCCCGGGAATGTGCGCTGCTAGAAGAAAACGATTGTTAGCCATCGCCCATTGCCATATCCTCATGGTCTCTCGACATAGGGGGTAAGATTTGGTTCCACCTTGCCTGTTGATGTACCAGACCACCACCATGTTGTCTGATTTAATCGCAATTGTCCCAGATGGCAGCAGGGGATGGAATGCTTGCAATGCCAGAAGCACCGCCCTCAGCTCTAGGACATTTATATGCAGATGGGCCTCCAGTTGGGACCAAGTGCCTTGGACTATCTGACCCTGACATAGCCCCCCCACCCCATCAGGGAGGCATCCATGGTCACTGTGGCCTTGGGTTGCTGGGGGAAAGGGGGCGAGACCATTGAGAGAGATTGTGTGTCATCCACCAATTTAAATCCTGTTTGCATCTGTGAGTTACTCGAATCATGGCTGAAAGAGGATGCTGAAAAGAATACAATTGGTTGAGCAATAGTCATTGTAGAAGCCTCATGTAAAACCTGGCCAGGGGAACAGTGGTGATGGAGGCTGCCATGGAACCAAACAGCTGTAGAACAGAATGAGCTGTGGATTTTTCAATTGAAAGGATTGGAATTAGTTGTTGCTTTATCCTTAAAATTCTGTGCTCTGGAATAGCAGCTTTGCAGTTTTGTGTGTCCAAGATAACCCCTATGAATTCTGTGGACTGAGACGGGGTGAGATTGGATTTCTGCCAGTTTATGGTTATGCCTAGCCTTTCAGCAGTGAGGAGAGAGTATGCCAGGGCTTTTTCCAGTAGATGTCTGTTGGGGGTGGAAATGAGCCAGTCATCTAGGTATGGAAACACCTGGAATCCTTGAAGTTGCAGGTGAGCTGTGACAACTGCCATGCACTTTGTGAACACTCTGGGTGCTGTAGAGAGTCCAAAGGGCAATACTCTGAACTGGTAATGACTGGATCTCGCACGGAAACGCAGAAAACTTCTTGATGGCCTGTCCACCTTTATGTGGTAGTACGCACCTTGAAGATCTATAGAGCACATCCAATCGTCTTTTTCCAACAGCGGGAGGACAGACTGTATAGTGACCATCCGGAATTTTTGAACTCTCACAAACTTGTTCAATATACTGAGATCCAAAATTGGTCTCCAGTCCCTGGTTTTCTTTGGCACCACAAATAGTCTCGAGTAGAATCCGGATCCTATCTGGTCTGGAGGGACTATTTGGATGACTCTTTTTCTTAGCAGCTTTTCTATCTCTAGTGCTGCTTCTTCCCTTTGACTGGGTGGAACGCGGGGAAGATTTTTTTGAAGGGACGGGACAAAGATCGAAGGGGATATGATAACCTCTGGCTATGATCCTTTGTACCCAAGTATCGGTGGTAATGGTTAGCCAGGCAGAAGGGTACAAGGAGAAATGTCCCCCAACAACCTCCAGAGGAAAGGCGTTGGGCCGCTCTTCAGGAGCACTGGTAGGATTGACCAGGGAAAGAATCCCAGAAACCCTGGTTACACGGTCCCCCTCTGCCCCGAAAGGAAAGTCTTCCCTGTGAGTTTCCCCCTCTACCTCTGGGGGAGAATTTGGCCTGTGCGTCACGGAAAGGACCCTGAGATTTCTTGAACCATATCTTCCCACTCTTTTGGTTTCGAGAGAAAGCATGTTGAGGGGAAGAATAACGGACACCTACGGCAGAAAGGGTCTTACTGTCTTGTTCACATCTGGCCAGTGTGCTTTTAACTTTGGGCCCAAACAACGAGGAGGGCTCAATGGGGGCATTAAGAAAGGAAGACTTAAAAGGTTCCGCAAACTTGCACAAGTGCATCCAGGCGTGTCGTCTCAAGACCGCAGCTGAACACGCCGCTCTAGCTGCTCCTTCTGATGCGCGAGATATCAATCGCATAGAGGAGTTAGATATAGACTCAGTAGTGGCCAGCTGAGAGGCCACTTTGTCACGGACCTCATCAGACACTGCACAAGCCAAGGTTTCAGAAAGCTCGGAAACCAGATCCCTTTGAAGTCTGGTGAAATGTGCCATATAATTCAGAGACCTGATAGCAAAGGTCGCTGAAGCAAAAGTGCGCTTCCCTATTCTGTCCACGGCCCGGGACTCCCTGTTTGGTGGATGGACAGTCTGGCTTTCTTCTCCTGCCAGATCCTTTTTTGTTGCAGTCACCACCACCAAAGCATCTACAGGAAGACCTTTGGAGCAATGGGGATCTGAAGAAGGAGGGGACAAGATCTTATCTGGCCTCCAGGGAATTGCTTCAACAGTATCAGGGGCCTTCCAAGCACGCTGCACGATTAACTTGACAAGTTCATTGGCACGTGGAGTAACCCAGGAGGTAGGGGGCCGGGCTCGAAAAGCCTGCAGGAACACAGATTCCTCAGGGGTCGGATTAGAGGGCTGCCAGTCGTCTGTTTCAGGACTTCAAGGATATCGGCAAAGGATACTTCAGAGGGTGACCAAGGGTATCCTTCCCCCTCATCGAAATCTGTGTCTTCGGTGAGAGATTCCTCTGTGGAGTCCATGTGCTTCCTCTTACACAAACCTTTCTGGTGGACCTCCTCAGCGGGAGAAGCTGGGGAAGACCACGGAAAAGGGGATTCCTGAGGGAATATATCCTGAGGCCCTTGCACCCGGTGTCTGCTAGGTGCGACATGTGAAAAGAGTTTACCAGAGGAGGGCAGAGGTATAGACACAGTCCGGTATCACCAGCAGCAACGAAAGCCTTCATCAGTTGGAAGGCTGGTCCACTCCGAGAGGAGTGTATGTCAAGGACAGAAAGCACTCCTCCCCCTAAGTGGCTCAGCCTGCCGACTTGGAGTCCCTGGATGGCTGTGGAGCAGCGAGCTATGCGTATCACAGCTGACATCCTGAGTCGTAGCAAAACTTTCCTGCCACGAAGACAACTGAGGTTCCTTAGTGAGATCCATAAAGGGAACCGCAGAAGGGGAAGACTGTGCTATATCCATGGACTTCAAAGGCAAGGAAGGAGGAGAATAAGAAGGTGTCTTTGGAGATGGGAGATCATCTCCCAAGGAAGGATAGTTCCTGGGGGGTGGAATACCTCTGGCCAAGAATGCCTGGTCCACAAGACGCAACACATCATGTTCAGATAGACATCTAGTGGACCTCACAGAGACTGAGGGAGAAACAGGCCTGTCCGCAAAAGAGGCAGACTCAGTGCCCATCTCATCTGATCGCACAGAGGACAATGGTGCCGAGAAAGACTGAACTACTGTAGTCTACACCAAAGAAGTCATCGGTGCCAATGTCATTGTCTGCACCGACACAGGGATCGGTGCTGAAGTGGTTGTCAGTGCCGAAACTGGAACCGACAAAACTGGAGTCAGTAATAAAGGCCTCGGTTCTGAGGAAGATCTCGGAGCCGACACGGTCAAGGTCTGCGCCGACTGACCGGTCAGTGCCGATACAGTGGTAGAGGTCTGAACTGAGGAGCCCCTCAGTGCCAATGTGTAGAAGGCTGCAGGAGAGGACGGAGCCGAAATCACTAATGGAGCCGAAGGCCTCTGTGCCGAAGGTCTGGGCACCGAAAGCACTGGGGCTGACTGTGAGAGCTCTGGAGCCAAAATTTTTGCCTTTTTAGATTTTGCTTGGTGACAGTCCCCAGCCGGGGATGAAGGCAATGATTTAGCCTTGGTAGAAACATCCATTTTCTTATGGGCTTTAGGAGGGGTTGAGACCTCTGACCCAGAAATAGCCTCTGAAAAGGGAGATTTTAGAAGTCCCTTCAGGATCAGCTTATTTTTCCTTTCTAACAAAGTTCTATTAGAAAGTTTTCACATATAGAACAAGGAGGTTAAACAGATAAATGGGAAGCTCCCAAACAATAAACACATAAAGAGTGTGCATCATAAATAGGCAGTTTGTGTCCACAATCAGAACACCGTTTAAACCCCGGACTACTCTTTATCTGCCATATTAACCAATAGAAAAGTACCAACAATGGTACAAGAGAGTACCCGAAGGTATGAAAAGGAAAAAGAAAGGGATTACCAACGAAGGTAAGGAGAAATTACCTCATGGTAAAAAGGGTTAAGTAAACGACAGAAAAAAACCTAAGGAAATTATGAACGCTAGATGCGATAGGGCAAGAGACAATAAAATATCAACTTTTCTAACAGAAAAGTAATTTGGAAAGCAATTAAACAACAATTGACTGTACTTAGCTCAAGAGAAGTAGCTCGACATGACTGGATGGCAACGCGGCAAACTAAATCTGAGGTAACGGAGAGGGGAATTGTGGGTAAGAGTTTAGCTCGAGAGTTTGAAGCTGACGCGAGCTTGCAAAATGGCCGGCTCGGTTCCGAGCTCGGAACCGATACCCATACGTAAGGAATAAATGAGGATTAACAATATCAGATTTTTAATTACAATGAAACGGGGATTTTCTGGAAGAGATTGCCAAGTAGAACTTACATAACCCCAAGAAGTAGCTAGGATTCCAAGTCACAAGCCCATGAAAGAGAGACTCACACTCCCCCTGGCAGCAATCGCCAGTGCAGACTTCAAGCTGAAGCCTCTGCTGTTGTATCACTCTGAAAACCCAAGATGTCTTGAAAAAAAGATTATAAGGTCAAAACTACCTGTAATGTGGAAAAAAAACACCAGTACTTGGGCAGACTAGTCAGTTTAAGGATTGGATTTGAGGAGTTTGCTCCAACTATCAAGAAATACCTGACAGAATACAATTTGCCAATGAAAGTTCTTCTGCTTCTGGACAATACCTCTGCACACTTACAAGAGTTAAAGGAAATTCTTTAGAGAGACTGATTTCAAAAAGGTTCTGTTTTTGCTTCCCAACACAACTTCTCACATTCAACCTATAAATCAACAAGTCAATGCCTACTTCAAGAAGCTGTACACAAAAGCACTATTCTCAAAGCTCTTTGACGTGACCATTCTTCAGATAAAACACTGAAGGAATTCTGGAAGACCGAGTTCAACATTCTTCATGCCAGGTCATTCCTCACAGAAAGCCCTTCTTGCAGCCTGGGGGAAACTAGTTTGTTCCTTTTCCTAGGGAAAAACTGTGGACGAAACAGCTGAAGCAGGTGAAGTGCTGCAAGACACTGTTTCCACAGCAGAACACCTGGACATTGGGGAGGTGGATGAGGTGGACATGGAGGAACTGCTACAAGACCATGATAAGCTCACAATGGAGGAACTTGCATTACTCTGCAATGAGCAGTTCAAAGAAAAAGAAACAGAAATGTCTTCTGAAAATGAAGACACCAGTGGAAAAAAGACCTACGTCAACAGCTTGCATTAAATAACTTTTATCCAACTGGGAGGAGGAGACACTGGGTTGGAAGAGTAAGCATCCAAAAAGAAGGAGCCTTGAGAAAGGTGTTGAGCAAGGAGAGATCCATAACAGGCCTCCAAAAGCCCTCCTTTTGAGGAACTAGGAATATTCTGGAGTAAAATCCTTTTCCTACTTGGGAAGGAGAGACAGGGGAGAGAGGCTGAATAACTCCCTGGTCCACTAGGGATCAAAGAACCTCTGAGAAATGATGAAGCTGCTCTTGAGGAGGCTGAGGGATCCCTGAAAAAGGAGAGAAGGATTTCCACACCATGAAGTAACCCTGAGAAATGATGGACAGAACCCAAGAATATGAGGTGATGAATTGCCAGTTTGGAAAACAAAGGGAGAGAAGAAGGGACAAAGGAACCTGGCTGAGAGTTAAGGGGACAAAACATCAGACAGAAGCAGGCTTGTCAAATAAAGGTGGCTTCTGAGCCACAGCAGCCTAAGAAAATTTAGTGGTAGGAGCTGATCTACCACATGTCCTGCCTTAAGTGGCCTGATGAGGTTGCCTGCGAACAAAGACAGACCTAACCTAGTAAGATAGTTCCTCTGGAGCCTAGGGATAGGGGACACAAAAATATTTTTAAGGTCCTGCACAGCTTTACCTTTTTCTTGAAGAAGATTAAACACAGCAGCAGTCCCAAAGAGATTTTTGTTATCCAAAGGAGATCCAGCAACTTGGCCTTAATGTTTTCAGGTAATGACTAGAGGTTTGGCCAAGAGTAACGTCTCATGACATACCCAAAGGCAGCAGCTCTCCAAGAGGCATCAGCAGCATCAAAGCTGCACTTGACAGACTTGTGATCCACCTGAAAGTTTGAACCCAAAATAGAGCAGAAGACTTTGCTTCAGAATCAGGGAGGTCAGAAAAAAACAAGACAAGCCTGGGCAATCAAGGCCAGAGCATATCTGGTCATGTGGTCTGATACCTGAAGCAGTGTAGATCTTCTTTCCAATTCTCTTCAAGGCTCTACTGTCCTTATCGAAAAGGCAGAAGCTTGATAGACAGCAAAAGCTTAGAAGACTTGTCAGAGAAGAATGACACCACAGCAAGATTGGTAGAATGACAATTAAAAAGGAAATGACAATCCTCAGGAACCTTACAGAACTTGTCAGGTTTCCTTGGATCAGGGGGCTGAGAATCAGGAGTCTTAGAGGCAGCTATAAAAGTGTTCAACAATGCAGCCAACACAGGAGGTACTGCGGAAGATTGAGGATTGTCCACCTGAAGCAACCCATACATAATACCTCTTATGGATATCAGACAGTTGAGAAGAATCCCACGTAAAGTATTCCATCAATTTGGCTACTGTGTCCCCAAAAGACAACTCCTCAAAAGAAGACTCAGGGCTAATGGACTCCTCTTCATCACAGACATAAGTCAAAGGAGAATGCATCTGGGAAGAGTAAGACAAGGATCCTCCATCAGACTGAATTGTTAGCTGATGAATCAGGCTCCCTACGCCTTCAAGAAGGATTTGAAGTCCAAGGAGGGGAGGAGGTAGACAAAAACCTATTAGGGAGGTTTCAGGGACACTAAGGCGTTAAATAGGCCCTGAGTAAAAGCTTGCAATTCCCTTTGAGGGTCCTTGGGCATATAGAAGAATGCTTAGTTTTTTTTCTTTACTTTGTAGATTTTCAGTCCTAACAAACACAAAAGGTTCCAAACCCTGATGGGATTCAGTAAGAATACCCAGAACCTCTCCTCTTCCTTGACCAGAATCTGCAGAATCCCTTTAGAGCTCTCTGAGATAATCAAACACAGTTCCCCCTCAATGTCAGGAGCAGATGCCAGCAATGCCTCAGAGGACATGTGAAAAAAGGATCTACTGCCAGCTTCCAATGGGGTTGGGGCAGAGGAATCCGAAGTAGACACCAGACAGACTACAGAACTATCCCCCATTTCTAGAGAGATGTGTGGTGGACGCAGGACAGCTAAAGAATCCAGTTGAGATTTCTTGGTCATCTTCTTTAAAGAACTTTAAAGAAAGTACCTTGGGGTTAACTGAGTCCACCATGCCACCTTGAGCTAACTGTTTAAGCCTCTGGTTCTCAAGACAGACAGCCAGGAAGACACCTAGTTTCTAAGAGTCTTAGGCACAAACACCTTACAAATATTACAGCGGGAATGGTTGTAGGAAGCACCCAAACAAGAGAGACACTTTTAATGATGATACTCATGGGGAATCGGTCTCCCACACTGACATTTTCCCTTCTTGGATGCCATGAACTCCAGGTAACAAAAGGAAAACAAGACCAACAGTAAAAAGAAAAACTTTTAATTATGTACTTACCATAAAGATAGATGTATGGGATCCATCTCGCCTACATTCATTACTGATGGGCTCGGCTCCGACTCGGCCGCTATAACTAGCATGAAGTCTCTCATTGGCTGGGCCAACCCTGTATCCCAGGATGCACCATGCCCAAACCCCAAGATCTTGTTTGCCCCAATATTATCTTGGTACACACAACACACCACAAGGATATATAGGTAAGAGGAGAGAAAAAATAATATCCTCAGAGGGATCAGAATACAAGTTTCCTCCAAGTCCAACAGGTAGGGGGAAGGAGGGCGGGTACTTAAGAATGTAGGCGAGATGGATCCCATACATCTATCGTTATGGTAAGTACATAACTAAAAGATGTAATGTGATCCTATCTCGCCTACATTCATTACTGACGGGACAGCGTCCCTAGCACCTAAATCCTGGGAGGCTCACTGGAAAACACTCCTGAGCACTATGGAACCGAAGGAAGCCCGATCTCTAGAGGCCACGTCCAGTTTGTAATGAGAAATAAAGGTATGTGGAGAAGTCCAAGTAGCCGCTGCACATATCTCATCTATGGATAGCCTAGCATGAAAAGCCACTGAAGCTGACAAAGCCCTGGTAGAATGCGCCTTAACTGGAAAGGGAAGATCCCTACCCACTAATGCATAAATAAATGAGATGCAGTCCCTAATCCACTTAGCTATGGTGCCCTTAGTTACAGATCTGCCAATTCTATTGTCCGAAAAGGACACAAACAACTGATCTGATTTCCTCTCCTGTTGTGTCCTATTTAAATAAATCCTCAGTTGTCTATGCACATCCAACTGGCGAAATTTGTATTCCGCTTTGTTGGAAAATCATGGAAAAAAGACCGGAAGCTCAATAGACTGGTGGAGACAAAGGGCAGAAGAGACCTTAGGGAGAAAGGAAAGATTAAGTCTCATTGATACTCTGTCCTGATGAAAAATCAAATAAGGTTTAACAGAAAGGGCTTGAAGCTCTGATACCCTTCTGGCTGACGTTATGCCTACCAAAAAGGCAGTCTTCCATGACAAAAATTTCAATTCGCAAGAGGCTGCCGGCTCAAAGGGAGAAGACGTTAAAGCTGTGAGCACCACATTTAAATCCCATGGCAAAACGGGTTGCAAAATCGGGGGGCGAAGCAACCAGGCTCCTTTCAGGAAAGCTTTACACAGCTTATGACCCATGAGGGAGGGCTCGTGTGCAACATGATAATTAGAGATCGCTGCCAACTGCACCTTTATAGTGGAGGCAGCCGAACCCTGTCTAAACAGTGTTGCTAAGAAATCTAACACCGCCGACAAAGGGGCTGTAAGGGGATCAAGATCATGTTGCTGAGCCCAAATTGCAAATCTCTTCCATTTACTAGAGTATATTTTCCTAGTAGAAGACTTGTGGGAGGAGGACAGAATATGTACTACTTCCGGGGTAAAGATATGCTGTCTGACTAAGGTCGGAAGTGGAGAAGTCAGGCAGCGAGCTTGAGAGTTCGCAGGGATGGATGGAGCTGTCCTGGCTGATGAGTCAATAGGTTTGGAGCTGGGTCCAGAATCCAAGGACCATCCACCGCATACTTTCGAAGGAAGGGGAACCAAACTTGACGGGGCTTGTGGTGCGATCAAGATCATCTTGCTTCCCAAGCAGGTAGCCTTCTGAATCACTCTTGGTAGAAGAGGGACCGGAGGGAAAGCACAGAGCAGACCGGGGGGCCAATTGTGGACTAGAGCATCCCTGGGTGACTCCCCCTGTGGGGGGATCAGAGTGAAAAAATTGCTGCACTTCACATTCAAGGGGCTGGCAAAGAGGTCGCAGCAGGGAAGGCCCCACCTGGAGAAGATCTGAGCAGCCACTCGATCGTTCAGGGACCACTCGTGAGGCATCAGAATAGCTCTGCTCAGCCTGTCTGCTATCACATTGGACTTCCCCGGAATGTGCGTTGCCACTAGAAAGCGCTGGGAAGCGATCGCCCAATTCCACACTCTCATGGCCTCCCTGCAAAGGGGGTAGGACTTGGTTCCTCCCTGCTTGTTCAGATACCAGACAACGGACATGTTGTCGGAAAGAATCGCAATAGTTCGCCTGGGAAGAGAGCTGTGAAGTGCCTGCAATGCTAGAAGCACCACTCTCATCTCCAGAACATTGATATGCAAGTGAACCTCGTGGTCTTGCCACATACCTCTGTGGCAATAGGGGATGGGGGGGCACAAGGGTCTCTCTTGATTCAGGTTGGACGAGAGAAGCTACCAACACAGATCCTGCCGGCAATTCTCCGTGATGACAATTGGATGGGACAATCCTGATATGACCACTGGGCCGAAAGGAGCCACTGAAGTAATCGCATGTGTAACCTGGCTAGCGGAACTAGAAGAATGGTAGCCGCCATTGATCCCAACAACTGAAGAACCATCCTGGCTTGTGCTTTTTCCCGGGGTAGTAAAGCCAGAACTTGGGCCTGTAACACTTTTATTCTCTCTGCCGGTAGGAAAGCTCACATTTCTACAGAGTCTAGCTCTGTGCCGATAAAGGCAACATGCTGTGATGGCAGCAATACAGATTTTGCCCAGTTGAATGAAATCCCTAGTAGATGGCCCAATTTGACAGTAGCTCTCGTGGCTTGAACAAGTAGATGCCTGGTGGGGGCGGTGAGGAGCCAGTCGTCTAGATAAGGAAACACCTGGAATCCTAGATGTCTCAGGTGAGCTGTCACCACTGCCAGACACTTGGTGAACACCCTGGGGGCTGTGGTGAGACCAAAGGGCAGTGCTCGGAATTGAAAATGACTGGCTCCCAGGCGGAAGCGTAAATGATTCCTGGAGTCATTGTTTATCTTGATGTGATAATAGGCATCCTTGAGATCGATGGAGCACATCCATACTCCTTTTTCCAGCAAGGGGAAAATGGATTGCAATGTGACCATTCGGAACTTGGACTTCTTTACAAAGCAGTTCAAGGTATGTGGCAAGACCACGAGGTTCACTTGCATATCAACAACAGACAACGTAGCTATTAGAATAGCTTTTTGGTATAATAACTGGAGCAACAGCTATAAGTTCAAAAAAAGAGAGGGTACTTAGCCACAGCCAAGTCAAGACCATGTCCTTACTCTAGGAGCGGCAAACGAGATCTGGGGGTTTGGGCGTGGTGCATCCTGGGATACAGGGTTGGCCCAGCCAATGAGAGACTTCGTGCTAGTTATAGCGGCAGAGTCGGAGCCGATTCTCGGCTCCGAGCTAATGAATGTAGGCGAGATAGGATCACATTACATCAAGAGTTGCTGAGTAGGAACACTGAGCTAAAACAATGTACAAAATAAAAACAAAAATCCGAACTACTAAGGCTTCCAGCAACAAAATCTTTAATAAAAATAAAGCAGAACAAATATTTGTTCTGCTTTATTTTTATTAAAGATTTTGTTGCTGGAAGCCACGGTAGTTTGGAGTTTTGTTTTTACTTAAAAAGAAAAAAAGACCCCAACGGGACACTTATCTGATGACAAGGTATTCAGCACAGCAAAGGGTAGTCAGACCGATGAGTAATGATGGCATTTGGACTAGTGGCAAAGAAGTTCTAGGTAACTGTGTCTATACATTACCTTTATGCCCTACAACCTGTATGGGGAGCATACTTGTGGCGTCCAGTGCATACATCATCTAAAGGGTTTGGTATACTGGCCAGATATTGGACTATCCTTGGGAGGAGATCCCTAAGGTACAGAATATTGCAACAGTGACATAATAGGGCATCATATATGAATAATGTATGTAACTGGGAACAGGTTAATATTTTTTTTTCTTTCATATAAATGTATAGTTGCCATGTCTGATAAATTAATAAAAGTGTTAAAAAATAGATAATTACCAAAAAAGAATCAAAATGTATTAAAAACCCCTCTATGCTAAACATTTTGTAAAGCAATCTATGTTAAGCATTCTCATGAGAGAGCTTTGATAATGTGAAGCACATTATTACTGCATTAACAATATGACATAAGATAATACTAGTCCTTGAGGCATTCTAGTAGCTTCATTTGTCTTCATGGTCTAGTATATGCAGATGGCTTAGCTATGTCTAGCCCTGTCTGATGGACAGAGTGAGCCTAACAGGAGAGGAACATTTCAACATCACATTCTTCAAACAAGGAATCACCTGTTTAGATATGTCCCTGGTGCATTTTGACACTACCTTGAGCCTATAGAGGAGTGCAATTACCTTATTTGCCTATCATTGTTGCATTTCTGTATAAACAGCCTTTTTTTAGTTTTAACTTGTTTGCAGGAATCAGCATACTAGGACCCCTATGGCAACTCAGACTTCAGTCTAACGATTAGGAACTGCAATGGAGATCTATGTTATTCAGGCAGACACATGCAATAATCCCCATCACTTCTTTGTGCCTTTGCAGTAAGTTTTTGGTAGTGTGTACATTTTTTCTTCTATTTGGCCATTCAAATGAGTGTAACATGGGTGGAAGTTATTCATTGAAACCCTCAAAGTTTAAAGAAACACCTAAATTAAGTTATGCCATTCCTTGCAAATAATGTATATATATATATATAAATATATATATATATATATATATATATATACGTGTGTGTGCTCACTATACATCTTTTATAGTATATATATATAATATTCCTCACACCTCTACTGTACCAGGTAGGTTAGTTTTCTTCCATCTCATAGCTGGTCACTGGCAATTCAATATAAATTAGTGCAGAGAAATATCATGTATGTTATTTATTTCAACCCATACATGCACAGTAATTAAAAGAAATTGCAAATATTAAGCAATCTCCTATACACAGATAACCATAAATGGCAAACCTGTCGCTTTATGCCTATACTCATTTTAGATAAAATACTCGTGGTGGCCTTGGTATAAAGTTATTCACACAGCTACAGATACACCATGTTCCACACAGTTTCAGTAAGTACACAGTCAAATGATTAAATTGTCATCATTTTCTGCAGGATATTTATATACAGCAATAACAGCAGGTCTACAAATATTTTTTAACAACTTCAAGTGTTATTTTCTTGTTCATTTGTTCATTTTATACATTTTAATTGGATGGGTGATCAACACTGCTCAGCATACCAGTTCAAGTCTGATAACAACCCTTTCCTTCAATTTGTACTTCAACACTTCCTACATTATTTTATTTATTTGTTTACATTTGTTTACCAGGAAATTCTGACTGGACACAGGTCCTTTTTCAGCGGAGGCCTGGTGAGAAAAGCTCCACAAGCAAGTGTAAAATTGAATTACAGTACTGAACATGACATACAACAATAACAAAGCAAATAGGTACATAGTAATAACATACTTTAAAACAGCAATAGATACTTGTAACAATTTGGAGAAACAGAGTAAAGAAAACTTATGCAATTGAGCTGTAAAGGCAGTGGTACTAAGGTCTAATATGCTCAGTAATATATTATTTGGGGTAGGAGTTTTTAGTCAGGATTGTGGCAAGGGCAGAGCCAGTGCATTTTTAGGTGAGACTTGAGTGCAGACTTGAACTCACTGTTGGATGGTAAGGTGATTATGGGGGTGGGGTGGGGGGGGTTGTTCCATAGTTTGGGTATGGCACATGAGAATAAGGCATCACCTGAAGAGTTTTTGGGTTAGGTGACCAGAAGTAGATTTTTGCAGTTGGAGCGTAGGGTTCTAGAGGAGCAGTAAGTTTGGAGAAGGTTCTGAAATGATGGGATTTTATGAGGATGGTTTACTAGTTTGTGGGCAAATGAGAGTTGATTCAGGTGAAGAAGTTGCGGGAGTTCCAGTCAGTCTAGTTCCCTTAGTGAGTAGCAGTGGTGGCTGCGGTAGAACATGCCTGTTGCAAATTTTGCAATTTTATTGTAGCAGGATTTGAGCCTGTCAGACTGTCTAAGGCTGGTGAGTCTAGGAGAGGCATAGAGTAAGGTGGATATCAGTTGGGAATTGGCAACAGACATTCTAGCTGCCTTGGTTAGGTATAGTTTGTTTGTATGAAGTGCACCAACTTTTTTTCATACTTTTTTATGGTAAGAGATATGTGGACATCAAATTTCAGATTGTTGTCCATCTCTACACCAAGATGTTTGGTGTGAACTGATGGGGAGATGATGGTATTGTCTTTGGCAAGAATATTGAAGTGGGTGGGAGTTTGGTTGGATTTGGAGGGTTGAAGATAAGGAGTTTGGTCTTGCTAGGATTGAGTAGAAGATGGACATTGGATAGCCAGCTTTCTACTGATGAAAATTATCGTGTGATCTTTTGAAGTTCTGGTAAAGTGGGGGCACAAGAGATGAGGGTGGAGTCATTTACATATTGTATGAGAGAAGTATGCTTCGTGGAGATATGTAGGTTGTTGATGAATAGGGAAAATAGTAGGGGGCCAAGGGTGGAGCCATGGGGGACTCCAAGAGTAATGAGGAGGCGAGGAGATAGGCTATCTTTCCAAATGACTGACTGTTGTCGGCCGTCAGCTTTGAAACCAGTTGATGGCTGAGTGGAAAAAGGAGATATTAGTGAAAACAGAGAGTAGTATTTTGTGTGATACCATGTCAAATACCTTAGATAGATCCAGAAATAGAGCGGTGGAGAATAAGCCATTGTTTTTATGATGGAGGACAGTGTTGGTGAAAGCGAGGGTACATAGCTTTCTGATATGGAGCAGTTAATTAGTATGGAAATTGTATAGGCTAGGGTATCGGCTGCAATTTTTAGGTATTCTGAGGAAAGGTTGCCAGCTGTGAGTTTTGTGGGCTTAAGTTTTGTCAGTTTTTTTTTTTATATAAGAGGTGGGTACTAAGGAAAATGCAAAAGAGGGGGTAGAGAATTAGGGTTGGGAGTGGGGGTGGATGAGGGTTGTTGTTTTGCTAGGGATAGAATGGTTTCAGTGTTAGTGCAGAGAAATATCATGTATGTTACTTGAACAATCCAAATCAAATGCTCTTTCTATACAAGGAAATCTTTATAAAAAAGAAAAAAAAAATCATTTACATGACGTAACACAAAATGTTCTTATACTTCCAATCTTGCATCTGGTTAATACTTCCCCACATTCTGCAATAATTCAGTCTATAAAATAATTACTTGAACAACACTATATCATTTTCAAACTGAACCTACAGAATACCTCTTAAATGTCCTTGATTTTGCCTAATATTTTACCCCGTCTGTCATAAAATGTTTGCTTTTCTGGTAAATCACTGAGAACTACTGTCAATACATAAAGCCAGACATTAGAGTTTTAAGTTTCTTATTGTTCAGAAAATGCCATGTTGATACAAAATCTGTTATACTAACTTACTAAGTGAACTACAATAATATTTAAGTGTCTCTAATTTTGGGGCTTTTTCCCCACCTCACATTACTATTTTGGCTTTGTCCAGAATTCTTGATCAAGTTGTTGAAAGGTATGCATTTCATATGATTAAAATGTCACTATATTCTATAAATTCAGAACAAATTTAGTAGATATTACTCCCACACCCTAAAAAAACAAGTGCTGATTAATTTGTAAGAATATGGGAAAGAAGAACCCAAAATGTTATTTTCTTTTTACATAGAAGCCTTATACAATTTAATCTGAAGAATCCCTCAGTGATAAAGAACACATTACTATATTCCACTTTAATTATGACACTTTCACATTTAATATTTCACTGCACTTTATATCTGAGCAACCATAAACATCAAGCATAATTAATACAAGTGCTTGGTCAAAAATATCACCAAATGTACCCTGCTATACTTAACTCAACAATACTATAATTCTTCTAATTTGATATTTTTATAGTAATGCATCTTTATTTGTATACCTGACAGAATTGAAAATTTTTGTTGAATATTGGCCATGCAGGTCAAGCTCTGTCATCACATTTTTCAAGTCATCTTCTTCCAGGGAAAGCACAAACATTTAGGTTTTATCCTCAGGGTCTGCACTCTCTTCCTGTTCATATTCTATTTTGTCACTAGTATTAATGTCTTTCAGTCTACCAGTCCCCTTCTCATAATGCCTGACTTATGACTGTTAATATGAATTGGCAATTTATTTTTACAAGTAGTTCATTCAGATTTTCAAAACTAAAGCTCTTACCAGCCAAAAAACTTCTTAGGTAGCAGAAAATATGAGTCTGTACTTTAACCTTCTCCTTTCACACTCCTTTTCACTGCTTTCCCAAAGCTCATGTGATGTTTCAGTGTCACCTCCTTAGAACATTCAACAAAGGCAGGTTTACAAGCCACAACTAACCTTTTACCAGCTTGACACGACAGCCACAGCTTGGTTTATTTTCATAACAAGGTAGAAACTGCATCATTACCTTGCAGTTCTCACATTTAATGTCCAATTCTGGCACTGGCAAACACTTTACTACTTGAATTCCAATGGATGTTTTGCACAGTCTGTCCATTCAGTCATCGTGGCTATTGCACATTATTAAACCAGTTGCTTCTTTACCTTAACTTTCAAAAAACCCTCAGATTTTGCATTCTTGCCTTATCCTCTATTTCAATTAACTGTTGATCCTCCAGTGAACTTATTTTAAAGTCTCTGCTGCCTTATTCTAAATTCCCAATATTTGCATTTAATGAGTCCAGTGGCTACTTGAGTGCAAAGGAACTCTGCATCCTCCACTCTAGCCTCTTCTAAACATTTTAGGTGTGTGCCGCATACAGTCTGGACAAATTCCATTATTCATTTCTTATAGAAACCAATATATTTACCATCCCTGCAACATTTAACGGCATCTTTGACTGGATCTCTATTCATCAGATGCAAAGCAGCACAACTGCCCTGCTCCTGCTCATGACTCAATTTATCTTCAAAATTTCTAAAATTCATCTGTACTTTCTCTATTTCTTCCATCACCATTCAGCAAATGACACATTCATTCTTCAGCACACAAAACCATATTTTACAATTTAGCAGTTTTAATCATTAGACTTATGAAGTGACCCTAGGAGGCAACCAGCTTCACCAAATACAGAGTTCCTCTGAAAAATCTTTATTGATCTTTTAACCAATGCATTCCAAAGCTGCAAATACATCCTTTAGACAGACAACAATCACTCAAGTCTAAATACACGTGACCTTGATAAAAATAAAATCTTCCCACTACAGTGCATCTATAACTTGTTCAGCCACCTACAATTAATAACATTATGATCCAAGGGGATTCTCTAGGAATATACATTTGTCCATAAACTTGAGGATACATGTTAGAGCTTGAACACTTTTTGAACACTGAAATAAGCCTCAACAGACAACAAATGAGATGCACACACGCTTTTAGCAAATGCTCCATAACAAAATAATCATCCCTTCTTTTCATTCACTATATTTTCTTCACATCCCAGCTTGAAATTTTGCTAAGCAATTCATATCATCTTCCTGGATTCATTTTCCATACCCACCCTGCATCTCAGAGCCACCCATAGCTCTTATTTTCAAATGTTTAAGTTGTACTTCTTTCCCATTTTCTTACAAGCCCCTTTGCCAGTGAACAGGCAATCATATTACACCTAATGCATTAAGACAATATAATGCTGAACAATCCTCATCCTTCCCAAGTCTCTCCCTCCATAGTCCTACATTGTACCAATTTATTTTTCCGTATTCATTTTCTTTACACTAATCAAATACAGTACACATTACAACTGCCTCTAGGTCATTTACCCTGTCACAAACTAGCTTAGCCAAGAGAGCACCTTCAAGGAGAACATTCATAGAATATGGCATCATATATATATATATATATATATATATATATATATATATATATATATAGAATAAACTATACTTCACACTTACCCTTCCCATCCACACATCATACATCTCAGAGCTAAAACATAAAATTCCTAACAATGATGCTTGTTCCAGGGAGGACAAATGTTTCTCATCTTGGAGAAGTGCATAAAAACATAGTCAAATTCAATCTTTGCAAACAATATGTAATCATTTTTCCTTTGGACAGATCTTCCACAGAAATTATAACCTGTGGCCAAAACTTACATGGTATAACAGTCTTCAGTAAATGTCACCTTAACAATTGCAAATTTTCAACACCTGCATGAAGAACCTTGCCTCATTATTTATCCTTTAGTATTAGCTTTCTAATAAAATGCATTTATCTGTTTGTCAGAGGTTCAAATTTTAAGTGCTAGTCATAATACTTAGATTTTTTTTTAATACTCCAGTTACTTACTTTAAATGTATCACTCCAAGTGTAATTGAAATCTGGCTTCCAGATTTCAACAATCCAAATAAATGTTCCCAGGTTCGCCTTTTACCTTTGCCACATCTCTAGTAGCTACCGCTCACTCCCAGAAACATCCTCCCAATCCTGTATGGTGTATAGAAATGTTTATATCAGCATATTCACCCAGAAATCTTGAATTTCCAGGATTTAGTAGCTTTACCAGGGCACAGGCATATTTCTTCCCATTCTCGATTAGTATACGTTTCTTGAAACCTATTACCCAGAATTTTTTCATGTCAATTCCATAGATACTTAATTTCCAGCAGCCATTTGTAAGCTCTACTGATCAGTGCAAACTTCCCTAGCACTTAGGATCTTGATTCCATTAAAAAGTGTACTGACTTGGGGGGGTTCCTTGATTAAGTACTACTGTCTTCTGAAGAGCTTGCCCTTCCTGTATTATTCCCAAATATGATAATTTAGCATCTCAAACAATTGCTTTGCTTCTTCACAACCCACAATCTCATCTCTCTTCATTAGCTCCCAAAACCTCGATTACGAGTTGTAGCTTCATCAAAGACTAGGTGATGCAAGTCCTGTCATCACTTTTCTTACCCAACTTGAAACCTATAGGAAGACTATGCTTTTTCCTTTCCATTATACTTTTCTCTTTTCTTGCAGATATTATGACACTCTTTATATAGGTTCTCAAATAGTCATACCCTGACTCTCAGTCTAATGCCTTCCATGCCTCAATGATCTTTCCTATCTCGTGTTCCTTCCTTCTCTAACCACAGTCCTTTTCATTTAAGCATATGACTTTGTGTTTGTGACACTCAAATAAGCTTAAGCTGTGTTGTCGTACAGTAATCTTTTGTGTTTGGCAACCTCATTCCTCCACACTCACTTTGGAACCTTTGTTTCCCCCATTCTATTACAATCCTTTTCCCTTCCCAAATAAATTATTTCAACTCTTTCTCTATTGCTATCCAACTGTATTCTGAGGGCTGACAAAAGTATGCCTGACTCAAATAAAGTATCACGGAAACAAAGTAATTTTGATCGCTTGTATGTTGGTATCAAGATCCATCCACACTATTTTCCATTTTCTGACCTTGTTTATTACCTGTTTTTAAAGTCATTCCAAGATTCTTGGGTAGCTTTGCTGACTTGATTTTTTTTAACAGCACCCAGATATTTCATCTTGTCATGACCCCACAAAAAAGTATATGTACATATTAAATTAAATGTTGGGATAAAGTTCACGACTATGGCGTTTGTCTTTGTTTCATTAATTTTATACCCAGTCAACCAATTATAATACAACTTTTTCAAAACTTTTCCACAAGTCATGTTCTTGGCCCCAATGCATAAAGATCCATGTCATTTGCAAATAGGGCTATTTTCTCTTTAGATACCCCCCCCCCCCGATAAAGTTCAGTTGTGCAAAATTTTAGAACAGTAGATGTCCTTATGTTCACTGTTGTAGTATTATTCAGCCTAGGGATCTCCTGCCAAGGACATCCAAGTGTTCAGTCAGTATACCAAACCTTGCAGATCTTGTATGTGACAGCATGCTATGTGTTCAGGACGTAGGGCATAAAAGTGACATTCAGATGCATTTACCCAGAACTGGATCATCTTAGTGGAGAACAGTCTCCACAAGGCAAAAGATGCTATGCACATCCAGAAGGAGAAAATGCAGAAGGAAGACCCTCAGCCAGGAGGGAAACCAAAACAAAACCCAAAAGAAAAAAAAATGGGATGGGGATGCAGGAAGGGAGTGAATACCGGAACAGTGAAGAGAAGGACATCTACTGTTATAGTAAAATTTTACACAACTGCAATATAGCCTTATATAGCACTACTGCAGTATTCTTCACTGTAGGGAGAATACAAAAGCTCAGGAAAAGGACTGGGAGGTGTAAGGCTGGGAAGAGCCCTCAACATCCCCGTGGATAATGGCTCTAGCAAAACCAGCTCTGGCCCTAGAAACCATATCCAATTTACAGTGCTTAGTAAAGGTATGCACTGAAGACCAAGTAGCAGCTTTAAGGATTGATTAGTGACCAACCCCTTGAAGAAAGCATCAGAACAGGCAACAGCCCTAGTGGAGTGAGCACTAACAGAAGTAGACAGATATCTGCCATGAAAATAATAACAAAAGAAAATGGCTTAGATATCCAGGAGGAGATGGTTTGCTTAGAAACAGACAAACTCAATGTCCTGGGATGAAACGAAACAATAGGTCACACTTATGAACGACCTTAGCTTTTTCTAAATAATACCTGAGCTGTCTGTGCAAATCCAAGGTATGTAGAACCCTCTCACTAGCAGAATGAGTACAGGGTAAAGAGGAAGGGAGCTGTACTGTCTGATTCAAAGACAACTCATTAACAACTTTGGGCACACCTAATGAATTTAGCATCTGAATCTATTTAGGTGACACCATACTGGGCGCTATTGATACCCTTAGCTCCCCTGGATATTATGCTAAATTTACATAAATGAGACTTGAGACTTCTTAACTGTTAAGACCTATTTTTCCTTTTAAATTCTCCCTGTTCTTGATACTCCTTTTGACGTCTCTCCTGCCCCATTCCTTTTAAGGATGGCAGTGTACACCTTTCCATGAATGTCTAACCGCCTACAATTTAACTTTGTGTTGAGGTCCCCCATTAACTGGAGGACTAGTTTTTCAAGTAGGAATGATAATGTGTTTTTACTGCTTAATTTCCAGACACTTTATGAGCCATTCTCACTATATGCAGATACATATTAAATGTACATTACAGTGACCATCAAATTCAAGACAAAAATCATAGAATTACAGAATATTATCAGATTAGTCCCAAAAGAGAAATGTTCAGACAATCTCAGTAACAATGGACTTTTTAACAGTTAAATGACCTGGATAGCCAGGCCTACTAGAAGTGATTTCACAGAGTGCCCATCATATTAGACAATGTTGGTGTCTGAGACGTAGCCTCTTTTGCTGCTGCCATGATCCTTTCAGTATGTACTTTTATTTCCTTAGCTTTTTCAGTATTTTCCTTTGGAAAACCAAAGAGCTTTAGTTGCTGATTTACTCCATGTTATGTACTGGACCATTTGAAAATCTGCCTTTTTACAGACAGCTCATTATTTCTAGATGGTCTCTTCACTCAAAGTCTTCCAGACTTCTCTGTAGATCATATTTTGATGTTGGCAGGTCCAAATGGGTTTTTGTGCTGGTAAATTCTCATCAACACAGGGTAAACTAACAACTGTTAAGTTCATGCTGTGGCATCTTCTCATGACTAGAATGTATATATTCTCACATGTGTCTGTGGGGAAAATCATGATCAGCATAAAATCTTGTTTCTCCACTTTTATGGTTCCCCCTTTTGCCATTGCTGAGAGAGAATCTTTTCTTTCTGGGTGAAGGATTGCAGTTTAAGAAAAATAGGATGAAGCTGCTTTCTGACAACCACCCAACATAATTATCCTGTATGCTCTTTCTATTGCTACAGACTGCTGTGGAATAACAGTCCACTTACTGATGATAGTCACCATGAAATCTTCACAACTTCTCCCTTCCACCCACTTGGTGATTGCACTGAAACACAGATTTTTTTGTCTTGATCTAGCCTCGACTTTCTGGGCTACAGCTATGTCTTCATAATTTACTTCTTGTGCCTCTATTTTCTCCTACAGGTCTTACTCCAATGCTAGATGTGGCAATATCACCTGAATGTCTCATTAGGGTTTCCTCAGTTTCATTCACTTTTATTTTTTTTTCAATAAACATCTTTATTAAATTATCACGTATGGCACAGGCAATCTAACAAAAATGAAAAACAAACACTGACACCACTTCAGTTGCAAACATTATACCCCACAGACACCATTGAAACAACTGTAGTTGCAAACATTATACATCACTTATAATCTATCCAGTCACTGTCAGCTCATTCAAATACTACCTCTTAAACATTGTTCCTTTTCTGCATATATTGTTCCCACAATTGCCATTTTTTCCCTATGTAGTTTGCTCCATCCCTTTTCTAAAGATCCCAATTCCAGTTGTTTTATCTCTGTTACTATATTTACTACTTCTAGTAAAGATGGTCTAGACTTTGACTTCCATTTTCTAGTAATTGCTTTTTAGGCAGCCACAATATTTAGACTCGGCAATGCTTTTCTGTGTCTAGGCAATTCTGATTCTGTATCACAACTCAAAAAAAACATCTCCCCACTCAATCCAATCTTCTCACCCAGCATCTCTGACAGACCGGTCCACTGGGAATCCCTAAAGTCTGCCACCTCACTACACTCCCAAAAAATATGTTCCCAGCCACCTCTTTCTTGCACGTCACACCTCCAACATTTGGTATCTACCTGAGGAAAAATTCTTTGGAGTCTACTCGGGGTATAAAAATACCTATGTAAACGCTTCCAAGCAAAGATTCTAAATCTTCTAGACTTTGCTGCATATTTGGGAGATATACATATATCCAACATTGTCTCTCTGTGAATTGCTTATCCAATCTCTCTTCCCAATTCTTTCTAACCTCCTCTGATTGACTATTACAATTATCATGTAATATTCTATATGTTCTAGAGTCTATTAAAAACTCTACCAGTGTTGGTCTTTCATTTACGACCCCACCTTATTTATTTCTCTTTGCCTATACTCTGATAGCAATTCCGGATAAGGAAGGAAATCTCTAACCTGCAATCCAAATACATTCTGGGCCTATTACCATTCTATTACCTTTCCCTTTCTAGTTATTTGCTCACAATACCTTGGTTTCTTTGCCAGTTTTCTCCAATAAATTCCAGCCCACTCTTGCCTATTATCTGTATCCCTAACCACAGTCATCCTCTATCGTCAGAATCTGTTTTCTCCATTCTCATGCTGCTTTTGTTCTTAGAATATTCCCTGCTATTTTATGAATATAATACTCTGTATGATTTTTACTGTTCTCCTTAAGCATCTACATCCTAAATCCCAATCTCTCTTTATTTCTTAACTCCCTGTCTCAACATTCCTTTCCACCTTGAATTATAGTTTTCTGCTTGTGCTATGTGTAAGAGCCTTAGGTGTGTTGCTCTAAAACACTCCCTCAAATTGGGTAATCCTAGTCTGGCTTGTTCTGTTGGAAGAATGATCTTATCTCACTTGACTCTTGTTGTCTTCCCTTTGCAGATAAAATTCTTCAACTCTTATCAATTGCTATCCACAGCTTCTCCTCTGGTCGACAAAAATTTGTCTGACCTGTGTAGAAGACTAACGCGGCTAAACACATTTTAATTGCTTGTATCTTGGTATCCATACCCATATAACAAAGCTTCCAGATTCTCAATTTTTGTATTATATTCTGTTTAGTCTCTTTCCACATATCCTCAGCTGCCACAACAGAGTCATTTCTAATCCATACTCCTAAATACTTCATTTTATCATGTCCCCATAAATGTGGATATTGTTGAACCAATTTGTGTGTGGGTACATAATTTACCGCTATTGCCTTTGTTTTAGCTTCGTTAATTTTGTATCTCAAGAAGATTTGAAACTTTCTTAAAATGTTCCACAACTCTGTAATGTCCCTTTCTGATTTTATCATGTATAAAATAATATAATCCGCAAACAGAGCCATCTTTTCCTGACTACCATACCAATTACATCCTTGAATTTCTGAGTCCCTTATTTTCTTTGCCAATGGCTCTAAATATAATGCAAACTGGGCCTATCTCATTTGCTCACTCTAAGTGCAGTGAGATCATATTCTGATTTCAGAAACTCCTACTGAGTGCAAAGAGAGCATTTGAGAAGACAACCCCTGTAGCCTCTCTTAATCCTGCTGTGTTCCTTCCCTCAAAAAAAAAAATCCTAGCTTGTTTCCTGCCTTTCCTGTAACTTATCTAGTCCAGATACAGACTTGCTGTATCCAGGACTATTTGTAAGCTCCTGAGCCCCCAAGCCTTTCTGTGTTGGAGGGAAGCCTTCTAGCTTATCAGTGGGAGTGGTAAGCACTAGGTAGACTGTCTACCACAGGAGGAGAGGTTTCTGGCCCAGAAATTATAGTTTATTGGCCATTTGGGAATCTCTTCCATTTCTTTCAACCTTCTATTTCAAAAGCCTGTGTTTGTGCTCGTTTCCTGCCTTTCCTGTTACTAGTCTAGTCCAGGTACAGATTTGCTGTATCCAGGACTCTTTGTAAGCTTCTGAGGCCACCCAAGCCTTTCTGTGTTGGAGGGAAGCCTTCTAGCTTATCAGTGGGAGTGGTAAACATCAAGTAGCCTATCTACCACAGGAAGAGTGGGTTTTGGCCCATAAATTGTAGTTTATTGTCCGTTTAGGCAGTTTTCCATCTCTTTCAACTTGCTGGCTTAAAAGCCTGTGTTTGCCCTTGTTCCCCGCCTTTCCTCTAACTAGTCTAGTCCAGGTACAGATTTGCTGTATCCAGGACTCTTTGTAAGCTTCTGAGCCCCACAAGCTTTTCTGTGTTGGAGGGAAGTCTTCTAGCTTATCAGTGGGAGTGGTAAGCATTAGGTAGCCTATCTACCACAAGAGGAGTGGTCCCTGGTCCAGAAATTGTAGCTACTGGCCATTTGGGCAGTTTTTTCCCATCTCTTTCAACTTTCTGGTTCAAAAGCCACACCTGCGCTTGTTTCCCACCTTTCCTGTTACTAGCCGAGTCCAGATACAGAGTTGCTGTATCCAGGACTGTTGGTAAGCTTCTGAGCCCCGCAAGCCTTTCTGTGTTGGAGGGAAGCCTTCTAGCTTACCAGTGTGAGTGGTAAGCACTAGGTAACCTATCTACCACAATAGGAGTGGTTCTGGCCCAGAAATTGTAGTTTATTGGCCGCTTGGGCATTTTCCATCTCTCTCAACTTTCTGGTTTTAAAGCCTGTGTTTGCGCTTGATCCGCACCTTTCCCGTAACTAATCTAGTCCACGTACAGATCTGCTGTATCCAGGACTGTTTGTAAGCTTCTGTGCCCCCCAAGCCTTTGTGTTGGAGTGCAGCTTATCAGTGGGAGTGGTAAGTACTAGGTAGCCTGTCTACCACAAGAGGAGTGGTTCTTGGCCCAGGAATTGTAGTTTATTGATCATTCGGGAAGTTGTCCATCTCTTTCAATTTTCTGGTTTAAAAGACCACATCTGCGCTTGTTTCCCATCTTTCCTGTAACTAACCTACTGGAAAGCACTAGAAAGCCTTAAACTGATACAACCCTTCCAGCTTAAAAAAGAGACTTTGGAGTGATTATCAGTTTTCTGTATTTTCTTGCTGTACTTAACTGTTTTCTGCCTTAATGCTGATTTTCCAGCACTTATTGTGATTTAAAAGCTTGTTTTTTTCACATATTGTACTTATTTGACTGCCTGCACTTTTAAAAAGTTTTTTGTTTACATAAATTGTTTAACTGTTGTAGGCTACACACTAAAGTGCGATAGCCTTTTCTGATCGCTTGTAGTCATTTAAAGCTGTTTTAAGTGTACTTTTCACTGTTTTTGCCTTATCTTTAAAAAAAAAATTCTTGTTTCCTGCCTTTCTAAGCTAGTATAGCCCAGTTTTCAGGCTAGTGCTGAATTTAGGGCTGTGTTACAAGTTTCTGAGTTACCCATACTTTACTTGGATAGAGCAAAATTTCTCTGTTCACCTGTGAGAGGTGAACTTTGAGCAGCCTTCTGTTCCTGGAGGAGTGGTTTCAGCCCAGAAGTTAGTAGTTTAAAAACCGCGTCTGCACGGTTTTGTGCGCCGGGCAGCACCGGTTAGCTAGGGTTAAATTATTCCCGGCTCCACTAAGTCTCCTCTTTAGTTTTTCACTTGAAACTAGTCTAACTCTCAACCTAAGCACGCAAAAAACATCCTACAGTCCAGCGCTTGCTCAGACCTAATAGCAAGCACTAATACACCCTGACACTTGACTGCCCAGCAGGGCAAGGCTCTTTATTCACCCCTCACCAACTAAGCAGCTCACCCTACTCTTCAGGCATGACCAAAGGGCAACTTCAGGTGTACTCTCCAGTCCACCTGGTGAATCTGGGTATCCTGAGGCAATGTCACAACAACTGCCTCATGTACACAGACAGCCCTCTCCTCCTACCACAAAACACTAACATATATGAGAGATGCAACAGCCAAACTGGAGGCTAAGGTCTCTCCACCCAAGACTGGAACAGACAGTCAAGAGAAGAAGGTTAACACTTGCACCACACCTCCAGCCTCACACAGACCTACTAAACCAGCACTGGCAAAAAATACACAAATACACAAAATCATACTCGGAGGCTCTAAATAAAAACCTGCAAAAGCATCAGAGAGCTCCAAAGCAGACACCCACAAAACCTGCACCTCCCGTCACAAACCAGACAACACATAAAACACAAAATCAATGTGCCGCACAATCACAGCCCTTAAGGCAAAATAGCATATCTAACACACTAGTAATAGGTGACTCAATAGTCAGGCACGCTGACTCCCCACTCACTAGGCTGGACAAGGAGAAGGTTACTGTTAGCTGCCTGTCGGGAGTTAGAATCTGCCACATAACATAAGCACTCAGGTCACTCCAGAACAAGTACAAATATGATTCTGTCATTGTTCATGTTGGTGTGAATGACCTCAGACGTACCTCCCTGGACTACATGAAGAGAGACATGGAAGAGCTCTCTGATCATGTAGCCCAGGCGGGTATGACCCTGAGTAGCATCCTGCCCTCACCAAGAATGATACCTCAGTATAAAGAAAAAATGATCAAGTTCAACAATTGGCTAAGCTTTTGGTGTCATTCAAAGGGGATCCAGTGTCTGTCAGCCTGGGATGACATGCTCGACAAGCCGCGTTGCTTCACAAGAGACAGCTTGCACCTGTCACCCTTTGGCTTTCAAATACTGGCCAAGGCTCTTGCTGCCCCCATACTGCCTTTTTTAGGCAAGGCTCAAAATTTAAACCCACCTCCGTAAACAGCACAAGTAAAAAAATGAGGGTTATGCTACTCAACGCCAAGAGTTTAAATCTCAAAATGCATGAGCTTGAAGCACTCCTAAGTATGGAGAACGTCGACATCTGTGTAGTAACTGAAAACCTGGTTCAAGGCTCCAGAGAGCATTCCAGCACTACTGGACTATAACTCATACCACACATTTCGGCAACAGAACATGGACCGAAACACAAAAGGAAGGGGTGTATCCATATCATCAAGGATACCCACTCCTCCAGGTTAGTGGTGCAGCATGATACCTCTGAGATCATCCATGTGCAGCTAACAAAATTGTGGCCTGCTACAGATCACCCTCCATGACCCAGGACCACCACTCCGCCTTTCTGGAGACACTGGAAAACATGAAGGTCCTACCGAACACCCTGATATTGGGCAATTTCAATTACCCTACCATTAACTGGGAAAACTACTTGAGTACAAACTCCCAGGCTCAGCGCTTCCTGGAATTTATCAACTCAAATGCCCTGGAGCAGCTGGTAAACTCCCCTACCAGAGGCCACAACATATTGGACCTGGTCATCACCAACATGGGCGACAGGTGTTCTGTACCGGAGGTCAACCCGTCACTGGTTAGATCAGACCATAAACTAATCACCCTGGATGTCCACACACCACCACCACCTCCAACCAAGGAAACCACAGTGAAAAACTTTTCTAAAGCAAACTTCACCTTACTTAAGGCAGAGGTGGTAAGTTTCACAGCCCACATGCTAAAGGACAACACTGCCCAAGATGCAGAATCCTTTACAATTGCACTCTATGAGCACCTACAAGGATGCATGGATCGTGCCATCCCTAGCAAAACCAAGACTCACTCCCCTAAGAGAAGGAAACCAGTTTGGTGGACCCCTGCCATAAACAGGTTATACAACAAAAGGAGGAAACTAGTTCAGAAAAAAAGCTAATCCCAAGAAGGAAAAACATACACAAATACACAAGATCAGTATCAGTAAGAAACTAAGGTCCCTCATAAAATCATCCAAGGCCAACTTCGAAAGAAAAATAGCCAAGGATTCGAAAGATAACCAGAAAGCCTTCTTTAGCTATGTCAAGAATCTAAGTGGCAACTCGCAGATAAGCACTGAGCTAGTGTAAAATAGCGCAAAAATATACTGAACCTACTGATATTGCCAACATCCTGGCAGATAGATTCAGTGCAAACTTCACCTCCCTCTCACCTTCAAAAGGGCCTACAATAATACCAGAAAAGTGTAGTGTCCCGGAAATCACAGAAGCACAGGTGAAAACAGCTGCTTCAAAAGCCAAAAACACAGCATCAATGGGGCCAGATGGTGTCCCAGGTTGCGTCTTACAAGAACTACAGAACGAACTAACCCCCCACCTAAACACGCTGTTCACCTTCAGCCTCTCCACAGGCTACGTGCCCATAGAATGGCACACAGCAACGGTTATTCCACTCCATAAAGAAAGGGCCACAACTGACCCTGGTAACTATCGCCTCATAAGCCTGACTAGCCTGGTCTGCAAGACTATGGAACGCTCATTAACAAAGACATTGGGAACCTCCAAACACTTGACCTGACCCAGTTCGGCTTTGTTAAGGGCAGATCATGCCTGCTAAACTTGGTTGACTTCTTTGAGACAGTCACCAAGGCCATAGAAGAGGGAAAGGTGGTTCACACAGCCTACCTTGATCTCGCCAAGGCGTTCAACACCATTCCTCACTCGGGTATTATAGAAAAACTCACCAGCCTGAACATAAACCCCTATGTCACAAGATGGGTTGCCAACTGGCTTACAGACAGAACTCACACAGTAAGAATAGCGGGCTCCAGGTCAGACTCTAAACCAGTCATAAGTGGTGTCCTGCAAGGCTCAGTTCTGGGACCCATACTGTTCGGCATATATTTCTCAGAAGCACAGGCAAACACAGGAGGGCTATGGCTAACCAAGTTCGCTGATGACTGCAAACTGGGAGCCATAATTGACTCTCCGGCTGATACGGACATCCTTCAAAAAGGCCTTACTGAGACAGACACCTGGTGTCAAAGTCATGGCCTCAAGCTAAATGCCAAAAAAATGCATAGTTATCCCATTTGGGAAAAACAAAACACCCATGAATTACCACATAGGCGGCAGCCCCCTTAATATAGAAGGGGTAATAAGAGATCTGGGGACCCAGGTAGATAGTAATCTCTCCTTTGACAATCATATGGCAAAAGTAGTCAGGAAATCCTTCTATGTGGCCCATCTAATTACTAAGGGGTTCGCATCTAGAAATAAAGAGGCTACAGTGCCCCTCTACTCGTCACTCATCAGATCCATCATAGAGTACAATGCCCCATTTGGGATGTACCTCACAAGACTCTTCCAACAGCTGGAAAGACCACAAAAGCACCTCACCAAGAGGATTACTGGCCCCAAACATATGTCCTATGCAGCCCGACTGAAAAAACTCCGGCTGTACTCAGTGACATATCGCTTACTCAGCAGTGATCTCTGCCTGACTTACAAAGCCATGTCCAACACTGAATTGATGGACAGGCTCCACCTAAAGAAATCCAAGTCACTGCGAGCCACGCGCTCTACTGAGCTAAACCTCGCCACAACAATAAACAGAACATGCTGGAGGGATAGATTCCTGTCATAGAGACTCCCCATGCTTTGGAACAAAATTCCTAACTACATTAGGCACAGCCCCTCACGAACACTCTTCAAGAGAAGCCTTGACGAGTGGATGGGTAACAGGAAATACACCCCTGGGATCACTTCATTGGCTCTGCTTGACAGAGGCTCAGTTAATTAATCAATGGGGCGGTGAAAGCCGACACACTCTGGCTAGGCTTATAAATGCCCTCGGGCAGATAGCCTAGTACCTACATATGAACCTAAAGGAGAAAGCAGATAACTTCTGCTTGAGTAGAGGAACCAGGCAGGGTTATCGGAGAGGATGCTACCCACTTTAATTTTCACCTCCGATCCCTCAGATATACTTTTAATTAACCTTATAATTGTATCAGGGAAAGCAAATGCTTTCATTGCCCTGTTCATGAAGTCCCACTCTACTCTGTCAAATGCTTTCTCTGCATCAAGACCCAACAAAATAACAGTAGTATTTTCTTACATTCTGCTTCCCTCTGGATCATCAGTGTTCTGTTAATATTGTCAAATGTTTGCCTCCCCTCCACAAAACCACACTGAGCCATATCTATCAATTTTGGTATAACTTTTGCCATTATTTTAGCCATTATTTTAGCCATTACAGACAAACACTTTATAATCATAGTTTAGTATTGAAATGTGCCTATATGAAGGTGGACCCAATGGATCTTTACCCTCTTTAGGTATTACTGTTACCACTGCCTTCTTCCAGGATGTTGATACTTCTCCTCCTCTTAAAATACTGTTAAACAAAACCTTCCAGACCTTTATCAGTTTTTTCCTTCCTAGCTTCCAAACTTCCACAGGAATACCACACCTACTCCTGGGGACTTTCCTGTAAATTGGTTATACATTGCCATTTTTATCTCATCTCTTCTTATCCTAACCTTTAGTAAGTGAGCCTCATCTACCTCTAACCTTGGCATATTTAATTCTTCCAGAAACACTTCCACTTGAACCTATTCTTGACTTCCATATTTCTCTGCTTTACACAAACTTTCATAAAATTTTCAAAATATTTCTAATACTTCTACAGGGTCTCTTATCTTTCCTGTTATAAGCTCCCTAAGCTTGGTGACAGTCCCTTCCACTTTCTGTTGCCTGAGTCGCCGTGCTAAAAGTTTTGTGCTCTAGAATTATCAAAGTTGCTTAATGGCAATCTTTCTAAACTTGTGCATGTTACTGAGGTAATCCTTTATTTTCTGTTTAGCATTCTGCAGTAGCTCCTTTTCTTGTTCTGAGATTCCCCCTTTTTGCAATAAACATTTGTCAGCCCCTCTAAATAATTCTTGTTACTACTTAGCCATATTTCCCTTTCCTTTATTTCCACCCTAGCGCCACTTAATTTTATCCCACTCCCTAGCGATATTTTCAGAAGAAATTTCTATCTTCTCTAGTAGCTCCTGAATTAATTCCAAAACCCATTCTTAAATTCCTCTTTTTTCAGCCGATAGGTGGGGACAGCACCTGTCTCTCATTTTTATTTCATTACCTTGCATTTTTATTTTAGTTATTATTAGCCCATGATCTGAAATAGTTATTGGGTGTGTTTTAAGACCTTCAATTAAATGCACATGTTCCTGTGAGATATAAATTCTGTCTAGCCTAGCCCAGTTGTATGTTGGTGAAAAATATGTAAATTCACTCTGAACTCCTAGTACTGAATTCACATCTTCCATGCCAAAGATTTTCAAAACTTTCTTCAAAAACTACTTTCCTTTGTTATATTTTCCCTTCTAGGCCCTCCAGACACATCTTCACTGTTGAAAACCAAATTCCAGTCTCCACCTATAAGTAATTTTCCTTGCTGAAAGCTGATTATTTTTCCCAGAATTTTCTTAAGCTCCATTATAGCAGTTTTAGGTTGAATGTAAATGCATGCCAGCATACTCCTCTTCCCTTGTCAGTAGCCCCTTAGTACTATACATCTTTTATCTTTTTTTCTTTTCTATCACCAATGGAAGTACTCCTCTTTTCCTTTGTCCCAATTATTCCACTGAATAACCATCCTGAAAACCTTTCTTTATCAAATTCACATGTTCAGTTCTTGCCAGGTGTGTCTCCTGTAGCACAGCTATTTGCACTCTATATTTTTAATATAGTTCACTACTCTTTCTTTTTTATATTCATCTGTAAGACCATTCATATTGAAAGACATTACAGAATACATCATTTTCTTATACAGTTATTATCACTATTTATGTATAACTATTTTTTGTTTAATGTCTAGTTCCCACTTTTATGTTACATGCATATACTGTTCAGCAGGTTGGTCTTTTATACAGATATTTCGTGTCATATCCATTTGAGCCTATGCCACAGCCTATACAACCTTTTGCTTTTTGAAAGCAAAACAGAACACACAACCCCCCTAAAGGATATTAACTTAATAACAACACACAAAACTATGAACATCTTCAAATATGGAAGTTTTTGCTTCCTAATAAGAATGTCAGTTCTGAATGCCAATGACTTTTTTTTTCCGTTTTAAGTCTGTTATGGACAAATTCAGGCCAATAAAGCGAAATCCCAATAGCTGTGGGCATGGATGTTTGCCTTCTTATGGCCTAGCCAGCACAGCATAAGTGAACTGTTTGGCTAACATTTGGAAACACAGGGTTGTCGTACCCAGCCAATGTCCATAACCATTAGGGTGTCTGCAAAATATCCCAACAAGCTAAAACAATGAATAACAAGGTCACAAAGAAAAACAACCAGTAAAAACTAAAAGAAAAACCCAGCCAAGCTAGATTTTCCACTGTGCGATTCCTTAAAACCTCTTGTATTAGAGGTAACATGGGCTATATGCAAATGACCCCTTAAGGACATCAGGTGTTTCAGCTATATGGCAGTTCTAAATGCCCATGACTTTTTCCTTTTTTAAGTCTTCTATGGACAAATTCAGGCCAATAAAGCCAAACCTCACTAGCTGTTTACTCATTGTTTTAGTTTGGTAGTCGGGATATTTTGCAGACACCCTAACGGTTATGGGCATCAGCTGGGTACAACAACCCAGTGTTTCCAAATGTTATCCAGTCTACCTATGCTGTGCTCACTAGATAATAAGAAGGCTAAAACATGCATGTCCACAGTATTAGTAAATGCAATTTGATTTTGTCTATCTTTATAGCTCTTCCAGCTGAGAAAACACGAATGCTTTCAGTAAACAATTTCTCCAAGACACTTCTCTTTATCACATTGTCTTCTAGTGACATGCAAACCAGACACAAATCTCCCAAGGGTACCGTGATTACCAGAAAAAAAGCTTTGTAATATTCAATATTCTTTTTCATTTACATGCTTGGTAATAAACTTGTTACTGGATAACATCTAGGGTCTTAACCCAGTCATTTCCCTATGCAAGCAGGGGAAAAAGCACATTGATTTTTCTCAAACAGAACTTTCTTGTCTCCTCACCACTCCTCCCTCCTTTTTCATACTGCAGTGCCTACATTTCTTAAAACTGAACAAAGAAAAAGAGAGAAGGGAGAAAAAGAAAAAAAAAAGAAACAAAAGTACCTGTTTATTAGTGTCCCCCATTGCATTAAAAAAAACTTTACTTTAAGTCTAATTGCTTTTGTCTCATCTTTAAAGACCTCTCAGCTGGGAAAACCCCTGATTACTTTCAGAGAACATTATGTCCTAGCCAACTTCTCTTTTCTTTGTTTTTCTTTTCCCTCAGCCAATCTCCTACCACCAGACTGTCTCCAGTTTCTCTTTATCAGACTGTCTCCATGGAAACATGAGAACCAGACAGCCAGTTTGTCTATCAGATTGTTTACATGGAAACCTGAAGACCAGCTGCAGAATTGCTACTAAGTATACATGCAGTTGCCAGAAAACAAAAGTCGCATAATATTCAAAATTCTTTCACATTTACTTGCTCTCTCTTAAAACAAATAAATCTAAGGTCCTTAATACACTCATTTCCCCATGCAAGAATGAAAAAACACATTAATTTTAACTTTTACCAGGCATTTTTTTTCCATTGGATTGCCTACATTTCTCAAAACTGTGCAAGAAGAAAGAAAAGAGAGAAGAGGGGAGAAAAAGAAAAACAAAACAGCACCTGTTTACAATCCCCATTACACTTAAAAAATAGCAGGCAAAGAAAACCATACACCACAAATACAGTACTATTAAGAAAAGAAAATGTTTTCTTTACTTACAGTTAGCTTTTCCCCTCTCTTCCCCTCTCCAAAGCATATTTCTGAACACTAATGAAATGAAGTAGGGCATATAGTTTAGAGTCTCCCACAAATTCAAGAAATTTTGAAAAAGTCCAATATTACCAAATTTCTTATAAGTATTGCACTGTAATCCCACACTGAGTCACTGGTTTTATTACTGCTCTTCTCCATCACCCAAATCCTGTTTCTGTTTCATTTCCAACATAATCTTGATTCTTCTTGTCAACACTTGTGCTCCCTTCCTTCTCTCCAACATTTTCCATTGAAATACTGGAAAAGGTTTCACAAGTATAGCCTCTCTGTGGTGGCTCTTACCAGAAGAACAAGCAGCAGTATCTCCCCATCTCATAGTTTCTTGGACAAACTTTTGTATTTCCTCCTTAGCATGCACTTCACCAAAAAATGATTTTGACCCTCTGGAGAAGAATACCTTGAAGACAACTGGATACAGCAGTTTGAATCTCATACCTGTACTTGACATTCCCTGAATAGGGATGAATTTACTCCTCTTCTGCCTGGTGCACAATGAGTAGTCATTCTCCACAAACACTCTGCTGTCGTCCACTTTTAGTATTTTGTCCTGACACAGTATTGTCAGAATCGACTCCTCCTGCAGGCAGGATTGCATCTTTACTATTAAAGGTCTTGGTCGCTCTCTTATAGCTAGGTTTGGAGCATACACTTGATGTGCCCTTTCAACTAACAACTCCTGCTTTGGAATACCATTCCAGTTGCTTATTTGTGCTTTCATAAAATTAACGCAGTCTGTTCCTTCCAGCTTCTCTGGTATAGCTGGAAATATCAGGTTTTTTCCCTACGCGCTCTGTCCACTAATTCTATTTGAGCAGTCTCATATTCAGCTAGGCTTTTCTTTATTTCGACCTCTGATTTTTGCAGCTTTATCACTTCATCTGAATATCTGTTTAAAGCTTCTTCCAGCCTTTTGTTGTTTATGTTGATATACTCCATCAGTGTTTTGTTTAGTTTAACCGGGTCTGTATGCAGTTGTCTTATATCTTCCTGTAGGTTATTGGAAGTCTGTCTGAAGGTTGCTTTTCTTTTTGCTGAACCACTGCAGAACTTTCCCCAGTGAGTGTTTCTTCCTCGTTTTTTCTAGCTCTTCTGTATTTCTTTATTCCTGGCATCCAGGCAGTGCACTTACTATCCAGTTACTGAAATTTACCCATAAACACAAATCTACTGGCCTTCTCTGCTGAGTTTCTGTTTTCACACTGGGGAAGCTAGAAACAAGCTGTTACTTAGTGTGCAGCCATTGTGGTAGTCATTCGCTTTTATTATTTGAGGCTTTACAGACCTGTAAAGTCCCACTAATCGAAGATATCATCATGAATTGGACTAATTTTAGTGGCTAGAGAGTCTGCCGTCTCATAAGGGATTTATTCCATGCAACGTTTCTTACCTCGCTGTTTCTCCATATTGTATGGTACTGTAGCACTTTTCACTTGGATTTCTTCACTGGTTTCCTGTATTTCTCTTTGTTCTCCATTTTTTTTTTACTCTAGATTATCTCGTATTCTGAGTTGTACTTATCAAGTTTTCATATTTAATAAAGAGCAAAAAGAAGTTATGTAGTTACAATAATGTTCCATCTGTGTTGTCCATCTTCATTCTTCCTCAACAGTTGAATTTGAATCTGACCATCAAATCCAATTTGGTTGGTATTTTAGCTCATGGCTACTAAAAAGCTCTTAATTCCTTCCTTACCCATTATGCACCAACCCCTAACATACCTCAGATCTTGTTTGCTGGTTGACATAATATGAGAAATATTATAATATTCCTGATAGAAGAAGCCATTATATGGAGCTCAGCATAAGGAACAGTGGTATCCTTGTAAGTTCTCGTTTCTCCAGAAATCAATTGTGAAAAAAAAAGGTTTGGGGTTGGTGGAAGGGGAGCTGAGGAAGAATGAAAATGGACAAAACAGATGTAATGTTTTTGTGAGTACACAACTACTTTATCTGATGATGTTAACATTCATTCATTCCTCAACAGTTGGGACAGAGTCCCCATCTACCTAAAATCCCGGATGGACTCTAAGGAAGGATATTCCTCAGCACAGTTGAGCCAAAGGCTCGTCTTCCCCTCAAGACCAGATCCAGTCTGTAATCAGTAATAAAGGTATAAGGATTGGCCCAAGTTGCAGCCGCACCTATCTCATCCATGAAAGCCCTAGATAGAAACACTGAAGAAGTAACCATGGACCTAGTTGAATGGGTTCTTAAAGGTTTAGGTAAGAACAGACTCCACTTAGTGTAGACAAATGATATACAAACCGTCAGCCATCTAGCTAAAGTTACCTTTGCAACTGATTTATCCAATTACGAATCTTCAAAGGGGACAAATAATTGATCTTTCTTTCTAATTTATTTTGTTCTTATGCAAGTAAAAACAATTGTTTGTGAACATTCAAAAATGTAACATATAGTCACCTTTGTTTGCAAACTTAGGAAAGAAAACTGGCAGATAAATGGACTGGTTATGTTAGATTCTAACCCACCTTAGGAAGAAAAGAAGGATTGGTTTGTAATGTTACTCTATCCCTATGAAAAATCAAGTAGAGAGATTTAGAAGACAACACTTGAAAGTTCTGAAATTCTTCTAGTAGAGGTAATATCCATCCAAAAGATAGTCTTCCAGGTCAGAAACGTAATATCACAATTTGCTGCTGAAACAAAGGGGGAAATATCAAGGCCTGCAGTACCAAATTTAAGTCCCATGGAGGAAGTGGATCTTTATAAGGAGGTCTCAGAAGAAGGGAACCTCTCAAGAAGGCCTTAGATAATTTAGTTGAAGCCAGGGTAGAGTTCTCAAATCCAATATGAAAATTAGAGATGGCTGCTAATTGAACTCTAATGGTAGATGAGCTAGCCCCTTCATTAAAAATCGTTGCCAAAAATTCAAGGACAATTTGTACAGGGGCTAAAAAGGGGTCAATATGTTTCTGAAGTGCCCAAAAAAACAAATCACTTCCATTTACGTCTAACGTTTTCTTGGGGAAGCTCTATGGGAAGATAAAAGTATATGATGGACCTGGGATAACAGAACAGATTGTCTGGCTATTAAAGGAAGAGGAGAAACCATGCTGTCAGCTTTAGGCTTGAGATATTCAGGTGAATCATGCCTGTTGGATGAGACAGGTCATCTGGAATTGGATCCAGAATCTTAGATGGGGAAATTAGATGAAGCCAAAGAAAGGGGAACCAAATCTGTTAAAGCCAGTAAGGTGCAAATGAGGATAACTTTGCTCTTCAACCTGAAAGCTTTCTGCAGAAATATGGGGATCAAGGGAGTTGGAGAATATGCACAGAGGAGACCAGTGGGCCAATCATGTAGTTCAGCATCCCAGTAGGAGGGTTAGGGAAAAGAAGCTGCTGCACTTGTTGTTTAGGGAGATGCAAAGAGATCACAGCAAGGCTGGGCCCATTAGAGAAAAATCATCTCTGTCATCTTTATGTTGAGATACCTCATGAGGTAGTAGAATGAATATGCTCAATTTGTCTGCTATCACGCTGGACTTCCCCCAGAATGTGCGTTGCTAGCAGAAACCAGCTGGATGAGATCAGCCATTACCATACCCTGAGGGTGTGATTAACAACTCATTACACCCAATTAAATAATTACATTTAATTAAGAAAAAAATCTTAAAGTGACTGTGCAACTAAATAAAATGCTTGTATAAAATACCCTGTATTAAATACAATAAATTGGAAAAGCAGAATCACCAGTAGTTACTCTACACAATGAAATGCATTTTAATAACTATATATGCAATAAAATCAAAGCTTCGATATGCATATATATCCAAAGATGAAATCACCCTTCTATAAAACACACTGAACAACTTTTACACATTACATCCATATATCTGATGAACTATTTCCTTTTATATATTAATATTTAAATCTTGATTCAAACCCCTATGGTTTAATGTATTAAAATTAATAATACATTTAGCTTCCAAATTATTTAATATATGAGAGAAATTTTCCCCTTGTGTGTGCAACGGTTTGGCTAGAATGCCAAAAAATAAACTGGCCGCTGAACCACCATGGGCCCTGTGGAAGTGGTAAGCTACAGGACTGTCCAATCTGTTGTTTCTAATGTCACCCAGATGTTCTAATATTGTACTTTTGACTATCCTCCTTGTTTGTCCCACATACCATCTGGTTGGCGTACATCCACATCCCACAATATATACCACCCCACATGATCTGTAGGTAAAATAATTCCTAGCCATGTACTTGACACCATTTATCTTACTTCCATCTAAGTTTTTTAACCTGCAACATACCCTACCATCTGCCACACATATAACTCCCTTTAATACCCCCTGATATTGGGGATTTCTTCAGATTAAGTCATTTTTTTTAATTAAGAAACCTACTATAGGAGAACGTGACTTTTTTTGGAAATAAATGTCCAATATTATCATCCTCACACACAATGGGCCAATATCTTTCCACCAAATTTTTAAGCATTACAGACAAAGGAGAAAACCTCAAAACAAAAAAACAGTCTGTTTTCTTCATCACCTCTCTTACAATCTCCCACATATATTCTCATACTGCCTGTGACCCTGCCATCCCCTGTTCCAAAAACCCTATATTCTGCCCTTCTATCTATCAATCTATCAAACACATCCAGTTGTCCTTGCAAAAGAAGGGCAGAATGGACTGAACCATGACCATCCGAAACTTTGTGTGTCAAACTGACTTGTTCAATTTGCTGAGATCCAAAATAGGTCTCCAGTTCCAGTGTTTTGTTTGGCACTAAGAAGAATCCAGAGTTATTTCTGGATTCTATCTGGTCTGGTGGGACCTCTTGGATGATTCTCTTTTCTAGCAGCTTTTGTATTTCTAGTGCTTCTACTTTTCTCTGACTGGGTGGAACACTGTGAAATTTGTATACAGATGGAGGTGGAAGGGAAAAGGGAATTATATAACCTCTGGAAATAATCATCTGCACCCACATATCTTTTGTGATGTCTAGCCAGGCTCCCTGTTCAGGAGCACTGAAAAAGTCTGGCAAAGAAGGATTTTTAGACCCTTGGTTCTGAGGGCATCCTCTGCCATGTGGGCAGCATCTTCCATTTGAGTTCCCCCCTCTGCCCCTGGAAGAACTTGGAAAGGACCCTGGGACTTCCTGAACCATGTCTTTCAACCACCTCATTAATTCCCAGAGGAGGTTCTTTGGGGGGGGGACATACTCCCACTGCAGAAGGTGTCTTTCTATCTTGCTCACACCTGCAGTGTGTGTCCTTTACCTTAGGTTCAAACAACAAACTGTGGTCAAAAGGTGCACAGACAAATGTGTGATTTTGCAGAGCCCTTCAAGTCATGATGTGCATTCCAGGTATTTCTCCTAACAGAAATTCCTGAATCTGCCACCCTTGAGGTAGCTTCAGCTGCATGAGAGATAAGCCTCATGGATGAATTAGACATGGATTCTAAGGTTGCCAACAGTGAGGCCACAGAAGTCTGAGTCTCAGCAGCAGTGGCCTCAGAAAGGGATGTTGAAAGTTCCTTTATCATGTCCCTTTGTAGTCTCGTAAAGTATGTTAAGTAGTTCACTGATCTAAGGGTAAAGGTCGTTGAAGCATACACATGCTTCCCATACCTATCCAAAGCCCTAGACTCCCTGCCAGGGAGATAGACAGAGGAACCGTGCTCTGCAAGTTCCTTCTTGGTGGCTGCCGCTAAGAACATTGCATCTATGGGCACTTCCTTCCTACAGGTCGTGCCAGAACTGATCTGGTCTTTTGGGGATTGGCTCAATTGTGTCTAGCTCCTTCCATGCCTGTCTTGAGATCAAGTCAATGAGCTCGTCAGTGGGTGGAGAAACCCTGGAGATAGATTGGTCAGACCCAAATGCCTCCAGAAATACCAATTCCTCTGGAGAAGGGTTACTGGTAGACCAACTATCCCTCTGCTTAAGAATCTCAAGGATGTCTCCGAATGAGACGTCTTCAGGTGGTGAGCTTAGGGAACCTTCCCTGTCATCAAAATCAGTATCTTCTTTGATGGACTACTGAGGGATGTCCAAGTGCCTCCTAGGGACTTCTTTGGTGGGGTGCTCCAGAGAAATGTCGGAAGAAATAGTAATACTATGCTGGGTAACCTGGACACTTTGGGCTGGCTGTTCTTGTGGTGCAGAATGATAGGGCTCAAGGCACAGAGACACACAGTTTCCAGAGGGAAAATCCGAGGCTGTAGGAACTGTCCGTCCTGCAGAAATAGAGAACACACTCTCCACCTCAAAGGCAGGGCGCTCCTGGAAGAAAGAAGCCAATGGAGCAGAAAAGCCATGGTTCCACTCCACTGGATCCCCCTGCTTCGAAGGCAGTCCACCTGAGGAAGAGGTCAGAGCAGAGCTGCCCAATGCCGAGACTTCGAGGGGAAGAGATAACTCTGAAACCTTCAAAGTTGAGTCACCAAGATAGTAATATCTTCAGAAACAATCTGGCTGGTTCTGGAAAACACAAGGGTTTGAAAATGATAGGTCGGATCTGAGTTTGGTGGAGTAGTACAAACAAGGGCTTCTTGACCCAACTTTGATGCCAGCTGAGCAGGAGCAGTTTTTGGATGCAACTTATGCTTTTTCCATGGTGTTTCCATGTTAGGATCTGACAAGGGAGTCGAGAATCCTGAAGGCCTTGAAGGATTAATTGAAGGTTCTTTTAAACTAGGTTTGGGGGGTGGATCCCCAGAAATAGCCTCTGAAAAGGATGTAGGTAGCAATCCTTTCAGGATTAATTTATTTTTCCTATCCATGACTTTTCGTGTGTTGAAGGCCTTACAGATGGAACAATCTACCTATAGATGGGTCTGGGGCTAAACAGTACACACAAAGCAACAAAGCATGCACATTGGAAAGAGGCAACTTGTGCCTACATTTCTGGCATTTTTTGAAGCCAAAAGGACCCTTTGCAGACATTTTGAAAATACTAAAACAAAAATAGTAAAAACAGAAATAAAAAATTATCAGCAATAGTAATTACAACTACACTAAAAAGTGTAAGAGGGAAAGGGGAAAGGAGATTATGAACTATGGTAATTAGATTACACTAAAAAGTGTAAAAAGGGAGGATTTAGTGATGAAAATATCTAAGATCTTATAGTTAATAAAAAAGAAATAAACCTCTCTCTTTACTGAAACACTTGAAAGCTCAATGTGACCATGTCCAAAAGTGAAAGCGGCAAACGAGATCGGAGGTATAATAGGGGTTGGTGCATTATGGGTAAGGGAGGAGTTTGAGAGCTTTTTAGTGGCCAAGAGCTAAAATTACAGCCAAGTCAGATCCAAGGGTCGGATCTAAACCAAACTGTTGAGGAATTAATTAAATTTGAAATTAGGTCATCTTTTTGCAGGTTTCATAATCTCCTTCTGAGAAGTTCAGGATTCACCAAACTGGAAGTCCTGGCAAATCCAAGTCTTGGTATAATTCTGCTAGCATCTGCATGCCTGTTCTGAGACTAAGTAAGTCGCTTAACCAGGCAGTGCCCATGAGTCATCCCTGAAAAAAGGCCCTTAAGCCTACTAGGTTTATCTCACTAGTGAATTAAAAAAACTGCACATCTCAGGCTCAAATGTTGGGGGTCGGTTGCAGAAAAATGAAGTTACCTACTCAGATGGAATGTTATGGTGAGTACATAACTTCTTTATCTGAAGTAGTTAACTTCATTTGATCAGCAACCTGTGGGACAGATTCCCCAGCTACCTAAATCCTTGGCGGACCTCAAGGAAGGATATTCCAGAGCACTGCGGAGCCTAATGATGCCCTAGTCCTGGATATCAGATCCAACTTATAATGAGAAATGAAGGTATGAGAAGAGGACCACGTAGCTGTGCTGAACAGATGTCGTCTAGAAGTACTCTCGACCAGAATGCTGCAGAAGTAGCCATAGACCTGGTAGAATGTGCATGGACCCCCAAGGGTCCAGGCTGGCCGGAGGCTAAATAAGTATGCCTGATGCATTGGGATATCCATCTGGCTAAGGTAACTTTCGTAATAGGCTTACCCATAGATGGTTTAACGAAAGAAACAAAAAGTTGATCTGATTTCCTAGTAGTAGCCGTCCTGTGCAAGTAAAAATGCAATTGTCTGTGTACATTCAATAAGTGCAATCTGCTTTGTTCTGAAAGTTGGGGAAAAACACAGGCAAATTAATGGATTGGTTGATATTGGATTCAGAGGCTACCTTAGGCAAGAAAGAAGGTTTAGTCCTGAGAGACACTCTGTCCTTATGGAAGACCAGATACGGGGGGTTTCATGCAAAGGGCTTGAAGCTCAGATACTCTCCTGGCTGAAGTAATTGCAATCAGGAAGGCCGTTTTCCAAGATAAAAATTTTTAACTCAACCGAAGCCACCAGTTCAAAGGGTGGGCCAGTCAAGGTCTGAAGAACCAAGGTTAAGTCCCAAAGTGGAACCGCATTCTTGACAGGAGGTTTCCACAGAAAAGTGCCCTTCAAAAAGGTTTTGCATATCTTAGCGGACGCTAAGGGGCCAAGGTTATCCCCAATGTGGAAATGGGAAACAGCTGCCATTTGGACCTTGACTGTAGAAGCACTAGCTCCTTGGTAAAAGATATGGGACAAGAAGTCAAGAACCATTGGCATGGGAGCAGTAAAAGGATCTAAATCTCTATTTTTAGCCCAGATGGAAAAATGCTTCCATTTACTTCTGTAGATCTTTCTAGTGGAAGGTTTATGTGCCACTACCAGAATAGATTTTACAGGAGATGAGATACCAGGAGTCCTTGTGATTAGTGGAACTGGATCAACCAAGCCGTGAGCTTGAGGTCGCCCAGATTTGCGGGCTGTAATCCCGCAGGATGAGAGATCAGATCTAGAATGGGATCTAAGATCCAAGAAGGAACTACACTGTGAGACTGCAGGTAAGGGAACCAGATCTGGCGAGGCCAGAATGGGGCTGAGGATTATTTTGCTCCCCAACCGATGAGCTTTCTGCAGAAATTTTGTCATCAGCGGAAGAGGAGGATAAGCATACAGGAGACCGGGGGTGCCAAGCATGCACCAGGGCATCTCTGGGGCTCTCCCCTGTTGGGGGAATCCGTGCGAAAAACTCGCTGCATTTTGTGTTTGAAGGAGAAGCAAAAAGATCGCAGCAAGGTTGACCCCATCTGAGGAAGATCTGGTTCGCTACTGTTGGGTTTAGAGACCACTCGTAAGGTGTGAGAATCGAGCGACTCAGCTTGTCCACTAAAATGTTGGACCGACCCGGAATGTGTGTTGCTATCAGAAAGCGGTTGGTGGAAATCGCCCATTCCCAAACTCTCATAGCCTCTCGACAAAGAGGCTAAGATCTGGTGCCTCCCTGTTTGTTGATATACCAGACTACCACCATGTTGTCTGTCTAAATTGCAATAGTCCCCAGAGGAAGAAGTTCTTGAAGGGCTTGCAACGCTAGAAGCACCGCCCTCATCTCCAGGACATTGATATGCAGAATGGTCTCTAAGGAAGTCCACGTGCCTTGGACGGTTTTGCCCATAGAATGCCCCCCCACCCGAGGTGAGAAGCGTCCATGGTCAGCGTGGCTTGGGGCTGAGGCATCACAAACGGTCTCCCCTCCTGCAGCTCTCGGGAATGGAGCCACGAAAGAAGGGAGTTCCTGCAAACCCTGCTCAGGGGAACTGGCAAATCCAATGGATGGAGTAGGAGAGACCATTGAACCTGAAGAGTCCATTGTAGAATTCTCATATGCAATCTTGCTAAAGGTGACAGGCTTATGGCTGCCGCCATGGAGCCCAGGGCTCTCAGGACCAACTATGCAGGTGGGGCTGGAGACTGGAGGAGCGCCATTACATGTAGTGACAAGTTGCGCAACCTGTCCGTTGTTGGAAAGACTTTGGCTTGGCGTGTATTTATCCTGGCCCCTATAAAATCCAGAACTTGCACAGGATGAAGAGACGACTTCTGAAGATTTATAGTAATGCCTAGACACTGGGCCATGGCTAGGGAGTAATCCCTAGTGGAGCAAAGCAGATGCATGGTGGGGGCGGTGAGGAGCTAATCGTCCAGGTACGGAAAGACCTGAATTCCCTGAAGTCTCAGGTGGGCTGCTACAACTGCCATGACCTTGGTGAACACCCTGGGGGCTGTGGTGAGGCCGAATGGGAGAACCCTGAACTGAAAGTGACTGGCTCCTAGACGAAAGCGGAGAAACCTCCGGACCGTCTGTCCATGAGAATATGGTAGTAAGCATCCTTGTTGGAGCACAGCCAGTCATTCTCCTGTAAGAGAGGGAGAATAGATTGCAGAGTGACCATCCAGAATTTCTCTTTGGCAATGAACACGTTTAGAGATGACAGGTCCAGAATTGGCCTCAAGTCTCCCATCTTTTTTGGCACCAAAAAGAACCTGGAGTAATTGCCTAATCCGGACTGCTCTGGGGGGACGTGCTGGATGGCCCGTTTTTCTAGCAACTTCGAAATTTCTGAAGCCGCCGCCTCCCTCTGATCGGGTGGGACATTGGGAAGGCGCTTCATTAGAGGGGGAAGATGCAGAAAGGGAATAGTGTAACCTCTGGATATTATTTGGAGCCCCAACGATCTGTAGTAATGGACTCCCAACTTTGTAGGTGCTCCAAAAAACGACCCCCGACTGCCTCCAGAGAGGGACAGCCGGGCAAGCCCTCAGAGCTGCTGTGCGGGTCAGTCTGAGAAAGGCTCTCTGGACCCAAAATTCTTTGCCCCCCCTCTGCCTCTGGGCCGGCGTCCACCTTGTCCTCCTCTGCCTCTGAAGGATGAGGGGTCCGGAGTGGGACGGGACTGCTGGGACTTCTGGAACCACATCTTCTTCTGTCCTCTCTGGTTCCTTAAGAAGGACCTTTGAGGATTAGAGAAGATGATCCTGATGGCACACAGCATCATTCCGTCTTTCTCGCTCTGGAGCAGCGTGTCGCAGATGGTTTTGCCGAATAGCGTAGAACCGTCAAAGGAAGCATTCACGAAGGACGCCTTGAAGGGTTCCGCAAAGTCACAAAGGCGAAGCCAGGCATGGTGCCGTAAGGTGACCCCTGCTCCGCTGGCTCTAGCCGCTCCCTCCGTGGCATGGGAGAGGAGCCGCATGGAAGTGTTAGAAATTGACTTTAGAGTGGCCATGCAAGCCGAGAAGGTCCATTTGTCCTCGGCCGCCATGGACTCTGGGGGAGCTCCAGCGTATTCCTTTATCAAGTCCCGCTGGAGCCTGATGACGTGTGCCAGGTAATTCAGTGCCCTTATGGAAAAGGTAGCTGAAGCAAACATCCGCTTTCCAATACGGTCCATCGTCCGAGATTCCTTATCAGGAGGATGGACCGAGGAACTTTCCTGTGCTAGTTCCTTCTTAGTGGCAGCCACCACCACCATGGCATCTACTAGGGACCCTTTATTCCATGCCTGTCTGTCAGAAGGGGAACTGAGTATTTTGTCTGGTCTTCTAGGGATTGGCTCCACGGTGTCCGGCTCCTTCCAAGCCCTGGTAGTAATCAAGTCTACCAGGGGATCAGCCGGGGGGAACACCCAAGAGGTAGATGGTCCTGCGTCAAACTCCTCCAGAAACACAGACTCATCGGAGGAAGGGTTTTGGGCAGACCACCCCCCCCTCTGATACGTAGCATTTCCATAATGTCTCCAAAGGAGACGTCTTCAGGGGGTGACCTTGGGGAACCTTCCCCTAAGTCTGTGTCCTCCGTGAGGGACTCAGGGGAGTCCATTTGCCTTCTTTTGCACTTTCGCTTGTGAGGCACTTCCTCGGAGGAACTGTCCGAGGGCTCACCAACGGGGTCCTGTTCCCCTACGGGAACCAACTGGAGCGCCGACACAGGCTGTCCCTGGGGCAGGATGATGGAAGATAGGCCCAAATGCGCGGGAGTGATGGGTGGATCCGTAGCCCGGACAGGGGACCTGGAACTTCTCGACAGAACCATCTGCACTACGTCAAAAGCCGAGGGTGAACCACTCTCCCCTGGATCCGAGAGCAGCCCCCTCGGCTCCAACGCAAGGACCGGTGTCGGAGCCGATGCGATCGGACCAGAAAGGGGAGTGTGCTCTGACCGAAACGGAGCCGAAGACACACTCACCCCTGCGGATCAGAAGCTCGGCTGTCGGCCCCGAGAGCTCGGATCCGACACGCTCGAGGGTACTGTCGGTGTCAAAGTAGCCACCACTGTCAGCGCAGACGACTCCCTGGGTTCGAGATGGCTCGGATCCAAAAGATTCCGAAACCCAATAGCGAATCAGAGAAGGAGCAATTGGGGCAAAGAAACGGGCGGAGCTCCCCCAGGAGGGGGGGGGCAGGAGCACCCCCCCCCATCTGCATCTGGGCCTGCAAGAATCGACGCATCATCAGCCAAATCAGCGTCAAACATGCTTCTGGTGGACCTCAAAGAGGTCGCCGAAGTGGGCCAGGATGGCCACCTCGAAGACCTAGAGGGAGACAGGTGCTCTTCCTCCGGCACCGGGGAAAAGCCGAGAGGGTGGAGATCCGGAGACCCTCCTGGGAGTGCTAACTACCTTAGCTGGCGGAGCAGAGGGATGAGACTCTGCCCGCCTCTTATGCCGCACCTTGTCCTTGTGCCTCTTCTCTCTAGAAGAAGAGTCCCCCTCTCCCTGAGACACAGAGGGAGGTTGAGTCCCAGTCAGGGGAAGGGGAACTGAAGGCAGGACAGACGCAGCCACGGCTGGTGCCTTGGAGGGAGAGGAGGAAGAAGAATCCACGGGCAAAAGCCCCGCCAGGATTAACTTATTCCTCCTATCCCTCACAGCCCGGAGGTTGAAGGCCGCACACACTTGGCAGCCAGAAGACAAGTGGGCTACCCCTAGGCAGAGAACGCACTGAGTGTGGCCATCCACTGGGGACAGTCTATGGCCACACTCAGTGCATTTTGAAAAAATGGCCTTAGGCCCTTCAGCCATCGCATGACCACACACACAGTAAAGGGGAGGGAAAAATTAAATGTAAACAATAAATTTACCACAAGAAAACCGAAAAAAGTATATAGACAGAAACTAACGGCCTACTACACTCGCTCAAACTCACACCCAACGCCAAGAGCTCGTCGCTAGATGCTATCAGAAGCCGCGGCAAACGAGATCTGTGGACTGGAGGGAGGTGGGCAGGGCATTATGGGTAAGGGGAGGAGCTGAGAGCTCGGATCTTTTAAGCTTGGAAAGCTGCCGGCTCGGATCCGAGGATGGATCTGATACCCACAGGTTGCTGATCAAATGAAGTTAACTACTTCAGATCAAGCATGTTTGCTATAGTATCAAGAAGCATGACATCATGTGTACAATATAAAGTTTTACTTTATAAACTCCTGTGGAACATGATGCATTTCACTTTAAAACATATTACGGGTGCAAAATAATACAAACTTGAGTGAAAGATCAATCTTTGTTCAATCACCTATGTACTGTTACGTTATTTTAACCCTAAAGTTACCAGCAATGAAACAAGATGTGGCATGAGCAAGCTAATGACACTGAATTCCTAGTCTAACAAATGGTGTCCAATTAAAAAAAAAAAAAAGTAGGTCTGATGAAAGTGAACACAATTTTCTATCAGGCTACCAGAATGCACCTAATAGGCAATGCATAAAGGCCTAGCTATAGTCTGATTGGTCAAGCATACTCTGCAGATAAGAGGCAGAACAGAGGCTGTGTAAAGAAACAGAGTACAGACAATTCACTGCAAACAGGTCCAAGAACTATACTAGCAAGAAGAAGCAGGATGGGACTGGAATTGGTGCTAGACAGATGGCAGAGGGGACCTAGTTAAGAAGTGACCATAATTTCACACCCAGAGAAAGGAGTCTATCATTCTTAACTTCTCATCTGTCAATCCTGATTCACAAAAGCATGGCTGGATGGACACAGAAAATATCATCTAAACTAGTACTCACCTGCAAGAAGTCTAAGATCTTCAGGAATACAGCTGCAGTCAACTAGAAGCTTAACCATTATGGTGATGATTCTGCTACAAAAACACATCTCCTCTAAATGGAACAAACTACCTAGAAATCTAACACCAACTTGGCCAAAGAATTGAGCTGCCTGATAATGAATAAAAAAACATGTTTATTTGCAAACAATACCAGATTAAGTGCTTTCATCTGCACATAACCAGAAGTTCTTCAGAACCTGAAGATAATGTGTTTTTATTCATAAATCAGTACCTGGAATTTTAACTCTGTTGCAGGATTCATACTTAAAGCTTTTTCCTCATGCCTTCACTAAGAATGGGCGGCAACTCAATCATTGGAGTATTGCACATTTGCACGTAAAATAATGGTTTGATTATATCAAAGAGATATATTAAGATCATGTTATACAAGTGGTACCTTCAATTTTTAGTTTAATCGGGAACATTAGGACTTGAGTATTTAGTACAAAAAAGTTTATACATACAGTAAAAATAAGACAGACAACAGCTCAGGCAAAACATTGACTTATTGCATACTTTGTTTTTATTTTATTTCATTTCTTTTTGGTTCCCTGCAGCTGACAAGCATCTGCTCCCAGGGGCTCTTCTCAACCACTGGATGTACCAACCCTGCCTTAGCTGCCACTGGACTATCTCAAACTCCAATTTGGGGCCAGCAAGGAGTTTAAAGCAACTGGAGCATCATCATCACACTGCTGCCAAAGAGTGCCTTCCTATATCCCCATTCCTGCCAAGCTCACTCTGTGGGTGTGGTATGCAAAGCTGTCAGCACTGACAACCCCTCACTTCCTCAAGGGGTGGACAATAGCAAGATGTCCCCGTCCATCAACAGGCAGCACCACATGGCTGCTCCTCTTGTCTCCCCTAGGAAATCAAGCTGCACATGTGCCCTGAATATGCGTACCTCCCACCTACTCCACAACCATCCTCCCTGTCTCTGTTGTCAAGCACCTAAGCCATTAAAAACTCAGGCCATATGGGCTGTAGTCAGGGATTAACCCTCTACTGCGGCACACTGTAATTTTTAAATACCCTTTGAAAGTGACAAAACTTTTTAATCATTAAAAGTAGGAAATACATTTAAATATAGACTTTGCTGACCTAGATTTGAAATAATATGAGATTAAACTTATTAATCACTAAAGGAAATACAGTAGATGAGATTAAACTTATTAATCACTAACAGGAAATACAGTAGTTACATACTTACCATAATGCTAGACTCTTTCCTACACGTCCATCAGATAACTACTGTTCAGCTGTTGAGCCGCTCGTCAGATCTGAGCTGGCAAATCTAGTGCTCCAGCTTCAAGCCCCATTCAATTTGTCTCCTCATAATGCTCTACTGTGTACAGATACTTCAAATAGAGTCTGCTGCCTGAAATAGAGGCCAGTTTTTAGAAAAGAGAGCATAAATAAACTGAAAAGTCCTTCAAGCCCTACAAAGTGGAAATCTGAATGGGGGAAGGAGGGAGGGTTGTCAGGGCTCACTTACTTTATTTTGTATTTTCATCCTGCTTTTCTTTATCAGTGGCTTTCCTGAGCATGTCAGCCTCTGGAACAGGATGTAACAACTCTTTGAATACCAACTAATTTTCCTGTCTTGAGAGGGCATAATGGCAAAAACCTTTACAGACAGAACATTCCACTGAAAGATGTTCAACCCGCAAAGCACGACACATAACTTATGGGTGTCTCAGGGAAACATTTTGGCGTTTTCTGAAACTTCTGATTTTTAGACATATGTAATGAGAAAAAAATATATACCACTCTGAAAATAAAGTTCTAACATATAAGCAAACAATGTGATAAACAGCATATATGAAAGGTTATATCCAAACATTAGGAAAACTACCAATACTGTTAACAACAGTAGCATACTACCCTATGATAACCATCAGTCTAAAATGGAAAATATTTTTTTTCTGTAGGGACAAAAGGAAAAAATGGCAATGATGAAAGGGCTTGCATGACGCTGAGGAGACAAAAATAAAAGCACTCTGTGGCAAAGTTCCCTCATAATTAACATAATGGCTAAAACAGAGTAATTATTCAAAGAGATTAAGAACTTAGTGAAAATATAAAGAAATACTAAGGAGGAGGAACACTTAAGCTTTGAAGACAAGAGTCGCATCTGACTGCTGTGCAGCAAATGACACCTGAGGCAGCTTCACACGCCAGGCCATTATAGAAAAAAAACTATTTGGTTATACTAGCTCATATCTGAGAAGTGACTTCAAAACCCATCAGTCTGACAGGACAAACAGGATACATTTAAATAGGTTCATAGGTTTACACTAGGCTATCTGCCCTAGGGCATTTATAAGCCTAGCCAGAGTGTGTTTGGCTTTCGCCACCCATTTTAAATGAATTTTGCTATGCCCTTTTTCGAGGTTAGTATACTATGCCTCTGTCAAACAGTGACACAAAAGTGATACGCGGGGTAAACCTACGATCTCCCATCCACTCATCAAGATTCCTCTTGAAGAGAGTCAATGAGGGACTCTGCTTAACCTGGACTGGGATTTTATTCCAGAGTGAAGGGAGCCTCTGGGTTATGAATCTGTCCCTCCAACATGTCCTATTTATTTCAGTGCTGAGGTTCAAGTCGCTCGAGCGCGTAGCTCGATGGGATTTGGATTTTCTGAGGTGGAGCATGTCCATTAATTCCGGGTTGGACATGGCTTTATACGTCAGGCACAGATCGCCTCCGAGCAGGCGGTATGCCACTGAGTAGAGCTGGAGTTTCTTTAACCGGGCAGCATATGGCATCTGTTTGAGCCCTTTGATCCTCTTGGTGAGGTACTTTTGGGGTCTTTCCAGTTGCTGCAGGTGTCTGGTAAGGTACATCCCAAAAGGGCATTGTACTCAATTATGGGCCTGATGAGGGATGAGTAAAGAGGCACGATGACCTCCCCTGATCTAGATGTGAATCCCTTCATGATTAGGTGGGCTATATAAAATGTTTTTCTAACCACTTTGGCCACGTGGTTGTCAAATGAGAGATTGCTATCAACTTGGGTCCCCAGGTCCCTAATTACTTCTTCTGTACTTAATGGATTACCACCTATGTGGTAATTTGTGGACACTTTGTTTTTGCCAAAGGGGATGACTATACACTTTTTGGCGTTTAACTTGAGGCCATGGTTCTGGCACCAGTTGTCTGTTTCTATGAGGCCCTTTTGGAGGATGCTTGTGTTGGCTGGAGAGTCTATTATGGCGCCCAGTTTGCAGTCATCTACGAACTTGGTCAGCCACAGTCCTTCCGTGTTGGCCTGTACCTCCGAGAAATATATACCGAACAACAGAGGTCCCAGGACTGAGCCTTGTGGGATGCCACTTGTAACTGGTTTGGAGTCTGACATGGCTCCAGCAATTCTAACCATGTGGGTTCTCTGTCCTTGAGCCAGTTTGCAACCCATCTAGTGACATAGGGGTTTACATTTAAGCTGGTGAGCTTATCTATAATGACCGAGTGGGGTATTGTATCAAAGGCTTTTGCGAGGTCCAGGTAGGCTGTGTGGACCACCTTCCCCTCGTCAATGGCCTTGGTGATGGTTTCAAATAAATCAACCAGGTTTAAGAGGCAGGATCTGCCCTTAACAAAGCCGAACTGGGTAGGATCCAGTGTCTGTAGGTCCCCAATATCTTTATTTATGAGGTCCATGATGATCCTTTCCATAGCTTTGCAGACCAAGCTAGTCAGGCTTATGGGGCGATAGTTTCCAGGATCCGTTGAGGCACCACCTTTGTGGAGAGGGACCACTGTTGCTGTACGCCACTCTTTGGGTACATATCCTGTAGTAAGGCTGAGACTAAACAGTAGTTTTATGTTTGGCTTTAGCTCTTCTTGGAGTTCATGTAGGGCGCAGCCCGGGACACCGTCTGGTCCCACTGATGCTGTGTTTTTTGCTTTGGAGAGGGCGGCTCTTACCCGAGCATCTGAGATGTCAGGGAGGCAGCACTCTGCTGGGATAGATATTTGCCCTTTTGGTGGGGAGAAGTTTGCGCTGAACCTGTCAGCTAGGATGTTGGCAATGTCTGTGGGTTCGGTGTATTTTTTGTCATTTTGGACTAATTCTGAGCATATCTGGGAATTCCCACCAAGGTTCCTAACATAACTAAAGAAAGCCTTGTGATTATCCTTAGTGTCCTGTGCAATTTTTCTCTCGAAGCTGGCCTTAGACAATTTTATGAGTGCCCGTAGTTTTTTTGCTAATACTGATCAGAGATGCCTTCCCTTTTTGGGATTTTGCTCTATCATGTAGTAGCTTCCTCCTTCTATTGTATAATTTGTTTATGGCTGGGGTCCACCAGACAGGATGTCTGCCTTTAGAGGATTGGGTCTTGGTTTTATTTGGGATTGCATGATCCATACATTTCTGAAGGTGTTCACAGAATGTGTTTATAAAGGATTCTGCGGTCCGGGACGTATTTTCTACAGGCCCAGGGGCTTTGAAGGATTCCACCTCGGGTTTGAGGAGTGTAAAATTTGCTTTAGAGAAGTTTTTCACTGTGGTTTCTGGGCAGGGGGTGGAGTCGGGATGTGAATATCCAATGAGATTAGTTTATGGTCTGATCTTACCAGTGAGGGATACACTTCTGGTCTGGAGCATAGAGCCCCCATGTTGGTGATGAACAGGTCCAGTATGTTTTCCCCTCTTGTGGGAGTGGTAACAAGTTGTTCCATAGCATTTGAGTTTATAAATTCTAGGAACCTTTGGGCTAGGGTGCTGGAGCTAGAGTAACTAGCACCAGAATATAGACTTTGCTAACCTAAATGTAGAATAATATGACATTTCCAATTTAATGTGCATTTGGGAACATGTTTGTTGGGAATGCAATGAGATGATGGACTTTAAAAACTCCATATAGGGTGAAAATTCTGCCAGAAATGTTAGGGAAGCAAATTATTTTAAATAAGGAAAGTAAGGCTCTAAGAGGTCTAATACTGCTGGCTGCAAAAAACAATTACTAGAAAATATAAATCAAATGTTTTAAAAGAGATAAAAGAACTGGAGGTGGGATCTTTAGAAAAAGAAAGTAGTAAACTGTAAAAATAAATGGAATCTGTGGGTACAACACATGCAGAATAATGTCAGGATGAGGAGTGAAATTCCAGGGAAGTCAGAACTTGAGCAATCTAAGTAATGTTAAATTGAATAATAATTAAGAAATAATGCATGAAAAGGAAATATCTTTGTAATGGTTTGTTTGCATTTTTGCAAGTGTTTGTATGAGTGTATATCATATCATCGAACATACTAATAAGCGAAAACACTAAATAGCGAATGTTAGTTTAAGCAAAATGTTTTGCTAGGAAAACAACTGGTCAGCTATCATCCGGGATTTGCCCACTTCCCTAATGTAGTGCAATCTCGGAGTTGGTATATTTAGTTAGGGGGAGTGTGGGAGGCATAGCCCCCCACTACGATGGGTTTTGTTTGGTGATTTTTTTCTGTGGTTCATTGGGTTGAGCAACTGTTTTTTAACCCAGTGAAACATTTTGCTTAAACGAACGTTCGCTATTTAGTGTTTTCGCTTGTTAGTGTTCAACTAATAAGTGTTCGCTAAATAGTACGTTCGATGATGTGATGTAGACATGTGCGTATACCCATGTCACTGTGCAATATGTGAAGTTAATAGCATTGTTTAAAAAAATTCCCATTTAAAGAGAGTGCTTAGCATTTGTAACAATCACAAGATGAAGCTGTAGAAAATAAAATATAAATAGCCAAACATTCTTCAGCCAGTTTTGTAAATTACACTGATGAGTCTTACACCTGCAGAAGAGTGTATCTATGGAGACAGATTTTTTTTATTCCTTTTTCACAGCAATTTGAACAATCAGGTTATGCTCCACCAGAAATTAGAAACAAAACTTACACAGTTACCATGATAATAAAATGTATAGGAAAAGGTCCATCTTTTTCTACCTCTAAAAAAAACAGCTTTTGGAACTCAGGCATCTCAGATCTAAAGCTTTCCCAGGTCACCCAGCTCCTCACTTTTTCCCATAGTTCAGTGCATGGAAGGAACCTTCTCCATATTTCTGTAACCTACTGAATGTAGAGCATAAGGAAAAAAACAAAACAAAACAAGAAAGGAGACAAGGGCTCTCTGAAGCAACTTCAAAATTCCTACCCAAACGGCGGGAGGATGAAGAGTGAGGTCAGAGTAAGATGGACTAGGTCGTACACATCTATCATTATGGTATGCACTTACCTTTCGTATGAGCTACAAACAGATCTATCTTCCTCTTCTTCTAGGACATAGTTCCAGGCATAACTTGCTGAATGCATCACTGCAGAGGTCATCTCAAAAGATAGCAACTCCAGATAGGATTGAACTGGAGATATTTCGCCTACAAGTGTTTTACAAGAAGAAAGGAGACTAAGACAGACACCCATTCAAGAAATATTATAGGACAGGATTAGCAGAGCGTAAGGGCAAATATTAAGATAGAATATACATTATACTAACTGACAGACTGATAATGTGGTTAGTCTGGGAACTACTGAAGCAAATCCTTGTGCTCTGGAAACAGATGCAGGAGTAATAGACCATCTAAATGTGGCACACTGTCAAGCCCCAGGAAGGCAAAGCTTAATGTATGGCAAGGTACAAGACCAGCACCGGAGTACCTCAAGAACTCAAACTCAAACAGAAAAGACCAAAACGGCAAAATAAATAAGCTCTCCTACAGTGTGACAGATACAAAGTCAGCCTGACACCTAATGCAAGGTAAAGCAATAGATCAGCAACAGGAATCCTCAATAAGAAAAGAAATCTAGAAATTAAAGTAACTATGAAGCATTAGGTTAAAAGCAATCCTTTACTGAGAAAGTAACAGAGTAACTCTGGGTCAGAATGCAATGTAAGGTTCAAGGCCAGCAACAGAAAATTCCAGCTGGTTACTTTGTGGCATACAGGGATAAAGCCCTGTCTATTCAGCAAGCGATCCAAGCTTAAATGGAGGCTCAGGCAGCTGTAGGAGCTGGCAGGAAGACTGCAATGAGAGGTCACTGCCTGCTTACTCATCCTGGGGAGAGAGGCTTATCTGGCTTGCCACATGGGCAACACTCAGTGGTAGTAATGGGTTCCTATTAATGCGTCGAACGCTTAGGTTGTGGAACGCTTAGACGTCGACACCTACATGTCGAATGCTCAAAACCATGACCGGCCAATTACACAAATTTTTTTCCAGGGAAAAAAATTTGCTTGGCCGTCATCAGGGATTTGCCCTTTTCCCCAATGTAGGGCGATCTTGGAGTTGGCATATTTAGTTGGGGAGAGTTGTGGGGGCACATGCCCCCCCCCACTTGATTAGGGTTTTAGAGTATGTTTTTTTTTTTGTTGGCCAAGCAAATTTTTTCATGGGGAAAAAAATTTGTGTAATTGGCTGGTCGCGGTTTTGAGCATTCAACATTTAGGTGTCGACGTTTTGGTGTTTGACAACCTAAGCGTTCAATGCTGTAATATAGACGCGTAGTTATAGGTGCCTACCCCCATGCAACTCGAGTCTATCTTGTCCTCACTGCTGTGTGCAATCAAAGTGTGAACTGAGAGAAATCATCAGAGGGCAGCTATAGAGGAGCTTGAAAAAGCAACCACAAGGGAGGGATGCTCCTCCATAGGGATAGTAGGTTCCATCACCAGACTTTAATATGAGCGGATGAACTCATGAGAGATTTCCAGGCAGTAAAAAAAATGGGCAGTGGAGGTGTTGCCTGCAAGGGAATCTCCAGCTCCTGCAACCATGGAACAAATGGGCTGAATGGGTGCAAGTAGTGGTGCCAGCAGTCTCTGCCTTGCAGGTTCAAAAAAACAAAAAACAAAAAAAAAAAAAAACAAAACTGAAAGTTTCCTGACAGAAGCAGATTCAGACCAGGGATAATCCTCTTAATCTCAGAAGAAAGAGAATAAATCAGAATTATAAAGAGTGGATGAAGGGAAAAGTGAAGCTCACTCAAGACATTTTTACCTTCGAGACAGAGGCAAGTCCTTGAAGTCTGAAGGGTCAACTCTGGAAACAGCAGTATCATTCATCACTTCCCTCGTAGGACAGGGAAAGTATAAAGATTTCAAATGAAGCAATGCAGAATCCCAGAAGAAAGGGTAGTACACATTTCCTAAAGAAACAAAACTGTGAAAAAAAAGGGTGGACAAGCAGAGAAATTCACAAATGGGAGACTGTAAAAAAGGATCAGATGACTGCAGACAGTTCAACCCATAGCTTCTGAAAACCATATAACAAGTTGCATTCTCAAAAATTATTAGATGAAAATCTTTTCATATAAATTATCAATAAACACAAGAACAAAGCAACAGACTCAACAGTATGCAGGCAGGCCAGATATCAGGCACTGAGAAAACCCTGTTAACCATGGAAAACTAAATGGCTAAAGGCATGCCAAGTTCCTTGACTGTATCAGACAGACAGAAAAGCACAGGACTTCGACAATAAAAAAGGCCTAGACCGGAAAAAAATTCCACTGTTTGAGATCATCTTCAGTGGGGGGGGGGGGGGGTAGAATAAAAAAAACTTTGAAGAAGGTTGCCTTGTCTAGATATTGGGTAAGCATGAAAGAGTTTTTCACTGACCCTATATACTATGATAACCCCCCCCCCCCCAAGGGTGAGTACGGGAGGGAAGGGAAGGAACCAGTGAGTCATGACCTAAATTACTCACCCAAAAAGAATCAATTACAATAAAGATGGAATTTAAAGATTGGATGCTATCAAGTACTGAAAGGACTGCACTGCAGAAGATACAGAGCACAAGCCAATCAACACCCCCAAAAAAGGGTAACAAATTACTAGGGCTATAGTATCATATGGCTCCCACAAGAGACCAGTTAAGGAGTAACTAAACAGACTAAGGTAAACACCAAAGGTTACGTCACTTGTAGCCTGCATTCCCTATTTGAATTCCCAAACAAAATACAGTACATCTCTGATCTCAAAGTATGAATTAGTTATGTGGCCCCATTTCCAGTTTTCACCTCTGATGGGAGAGGCATCAGAGGAAATGATGTCTGGATGCTGAGGAAAAAGAATCAGGAAGAGTACTGTGTGTAAGTGATGACACTCTTAAGAAGATTACCACTGAGGAGTCTGAGAAGAGAAGGTCCATGAGAATGCAAACTACACACAGATGCATTTTGGCAAAAGCCTTTTCAGTGTTTCAGCTAAAGAGTTCAGCTAGGCAACTGAAGATTTCTGTCTCTACGGTTCTAGTGGAAAGGATGTGCCTTGGTTCACATCAAAGGCAGAACCTCTTCCATTTGGCCAGATATGCTTCCTACTGCTAAGGCCTACTTGCATCTCACAAAATCAGGAGCATCTGCTATGAAAACTGGAAGTAAAGGGGGTGACGCCTGGGTTCAACAGAATTTATTTATTTATTTACCAGGGTAGTGCACTGATCAATATTGACCAATTTAAGGCACAGCCCAAGAAGAATGAAAATATGTGGGAAATGTTAAGGCCCCTGTTTGGATAGTTTGACTAATAAGGGCAACCATGGCTGTTTGGCCACAGAATCCCTAAAACCTCGAGTCCTGCCTTGCCCTTTCTCCCTTTTTATATCATTTTTGGGAAAGAGGGGATACAGTGAGCAGCATCCAGACAGCTTCCTTTCCACATATTTACTTCCTGTGGTTTCTTTCATGGGTATCTAGAAGAAAATCCTCAGACAGTGGTTATCCTTTGAGGTAAACGCATCCATTCTGGCTTCTTCTACATTATGATTAGGTTCTGGAAGACCATGGAATTCAGTCTCCATTTGTGACTATGGCCTTGGAACTACTGAACTGATTTTCTACTGTGTTCAGGACTGCAGGGATATAAAATACTGGAAGAGAAAGGCCCATGTGATAGACTGCATCCTAAGATGTCAGTGGTAACCTGCAAAACTGATAAAAAGAAGTTATGTACTTATCATAACGTTCCATGTGTGTTGTCTACCTCAAACGTTATACTCACCGATGGGTTGGATCCGATCCATCTTGGCCATTTCAAAAACTCGAGGGCATCCTCCTTTACCCATAATGCAACCCCTTAGCTTCCTCAGATCGTGTTTAGAAATAACATGGGAAAAAAAAAAAAAAAAATATATATATATATATATATATATATATATATATATAGAGAGAGAGAGAGAGAGAGAGAGACAGCACTATTTATACATGAGTAGGATATAAATTCTGAGGCTATATAATCCTGTAGTACCCAATTAATACTACTCAGTCTCCCAGGAGTATAGGCGGGGGGGGGGGGGTGTGGAGGGAGGGTTGTGAGGAAAAAAAGGTCGAGATGGACAACACACATGAAACTTTACGGGAAGCACATAGTTTCTTTATGTGATGTTGTCAAGCTTGCCTTTATTCTCACTGATGGGACCGCGTCCCAAGCAACCTGACACTCGGTTGGCTAATGGGAGAATATTCCTCAGAGCCATAGAACCAAAAGAGGCTCTACTCCTGGAGGGCAAATCCACTTTGTAATGAGTAATAAAGGTATGATGTTTTGCTCGTGCTGCTGCAGCACAGATATTACCCAAAGGTAACCTAGCTTGGAAGGCTGCAGATGTAGCTACCAGCCTGGTAGAATGAGCTTTAATGGGATTTGGAAGGGCTCTCCTCAGAGTTATAAATATAGGTTATACACAGTGTAAGCCATTTGGATACGGTAACTTTGGTGACTGGTTGACCTTTTCTAATATCTGCATAAGAAATAAAAAGCTGATCTGATTTTCTAATTTCTGAAGATCTATGCAAGTAGAAACGCAACTGTCTATGAACATCTAAAAGGTGCAGTGAATGTTCTGCTTTATTTTGAAAGTTTGGGAAGAAACATGGCAGCTCAACAGACTGGTTGAGGTTACTTTCCGACACAACGTTTCGTAGAAATGATGGGTTTGTGCATAAAGAAACTCTGTCCTTATGAAAAACTTGGTATGGGGGCTTGGCAGACAAAGCCTACATTTCCAAAACTTTTCTGGCCAAAGTAATAGCCATTAAAAAGTGTGTTTTCCAGGAGAGATATTTCAAATCACATGTAGTCGATGGTTCAAAGGGAGGAGCAATAATGTTTGACAAGATGAAATTCAGATCCCAGGGTGGTGTTGGATTTTTGTAAGGGGGTCTTATCATAGTAGTTCCTTTTAAGAAAGCTTTACAAAGTCTGTGTGACATGATTCCAGAACCATTTTCTCCTGCACAGAAAATTGAAACTGCTGCCAACTGAACTCTAATAGTGGTTACAGCAGCTCCTTCGTTAAAAAGTTTTGTCAAAAATTCTAGAATAGAATGTACAGGTGCAGAAAAAGGATCTGTGATTATCGCTGGCCCATATGACAAATTTCTTCCATTTAATTTTGTACAATTTACACATAGATGTTTTATGGGAAGATAAAATATGTCTGACTGAGGAGGAAAGGAGAGGAAACCTGGTGATCAGGGGAATTGGAGCAGTTAAGCCATTAGTTTGAGACTGTCCAGGTTGGGGTGAACCATTCCTGACAGGTAAGTCAGAATGTCCAGAGCAGGGTCCAGAATCCATGGTTCGTCCCAAAGGTGAGGCTGAAGAAAGGGAAACCAGATTTGAAAAGGCCAATAGGGGGCAATCAGGATTACTGTTATCTCCAACAAATTTGCTTTCTGCAAAAACGTGGGAATTAGTGGGATTGTAGGAAAGGCATAAAGAAGTCCCGGAGGAAAATTGTGAACAGTTGCATCCCTTGATCACTCCCCTGTGGGATCAGAGCAAAGTAGTTGCTGCATTTGGCATTGGTGGGTGATGCAAAGAGATTGCAGCAAGGCTGGCGCCATTTCCAGAAGATCTCTTCCATACTTTTCTGACTAAGGGACCACTTGTGAGGCCATAAAATGGCCCTGCTCAATTTGTCTACAATCATGTTGGATTTCCCTGGAATGTGCATTGCTATCAGAAAGTGGCTGGAAGCTGTTGCCCATTGCCAGACCCTCAGAGCTTCTTAACAAAGGGGGTAAGATCTGGTTGCTCCCTGTTTATGTATGTATCAGACTACAGACATGTCATACGACTGGATTGCTATCATTCCTAGAGGGAGAGTGTCTTGAAAAGCTTGCAATGCTAAAAGCACCACCCCTCATCTCCAGAATGTTTATGTGCAAATGAGCCTTGCGTTCCTGCCAGATGTCTTGAACCGTCTTCCCTACATAATGCCCCTGCCACCCTACCTGGGAAAAGTCTGTGGTCACCATGGCCTGGGGATGAAGTAACGGCCTTGAGATACTAAGGAAAAGTGAATCCACCATTGGAAATCCTTTTTGCAGGAGTTGGTTATCATGATTTTGTGTGACTTTGGAAGTTCCAGGATTGACCATTGTGCAGAAAGTAAACTGAAATATTCTCATATGAAGACAAGTTAGGGGAATGAGTATGATTGACGCAGACATTTTCCCCAGTATCTGAAGAACCAGTTTTGTAGAGGTTCACGTCTTCTTGATTAACAATCTTACATAATGGTGGAGAATGTCTACCCTGTCTTGTGGGAGTCTTGCTACCAGGGTGGTTGTGTTTATTTACTTATTTATTTATTTTTTATTTATTGCATTTGTTAACAGGGTGATGTCTGACTGGGCTAGGAGCCCATTTTCAGCGGAGACTCGGGGAGAAAAGCTCCACAAGTAACAATATAAGCATAGTGATAAATATAAGACACATTACAGAAGACCCAGAATTAGAGATAGGAAGTTCTAATACAGACATGATACTAAGTAGGATAAAAGCAGCATGGAAAATTACAGAATACAGTAAATACAACGTCAATTACAGTCACAGTAGAAAACCTGCAAATAACATTGAGAGGAATCTATAATACAGAAGTACTGTTAAGTAACAGTGAACAAAATATATAATTTATTACAGTGAGGTACTAGCCTTGAGACACACAAATGTAATAGGATGGTGAGATTATTATAGGTTCAAATGCACCCTTATCCTGTAGGATAGTAAGAAATTGGTGGCAACCTTTATGCAAGGTAGCATATGAGAAAAAAATGGGAGTTGAATGCAGTGATGGAGCCTGGAGGAAATTAGCCTGGAGAATGGCAGGAGCAGAGTCAATGATTGGATAGCTGGTTTTTAAGAGTTTTTTTAATTCCTGATAATTTATGATTTTGTGCGATGGGCTGAGGAAGTGTGTTCCATAATTTGGCAATTTTGTAGGAATAGAGGAAGTCACTGTGTTGGATATGGGTGTGGGTCACCTATAACATTAGTTTATCTGATGATCTGAGAGAGCTAAGATTAAAACTAGGCTGGAGTTGGTTAGCAAGAGCAGGGAGATTGCTGGGTTGGCGGATTATTTTTTGGGCCATGGTGAGTTAATTGAGGGATAACAGGTTAGGGAGTTTGAGCCAGCTGAGCTGAGAGAGCAGTACAATGATGGGTCCTACATGGGTGATTGGAGGCACATTTGGCAATTTTGTTGTTACAGGATTCTAGGTTACTGAGGTCAGACTTGTGCAGATTTGCAAATATGAGAGAGCCATAGAGGAGTGTAGAGAGCAGATGTGAATGAGCAGTGGCTCATCTAGCACTGTGGGTTAGGAAAGGTTTTGCCCTATAGATGGGTGCCAGGTTTGATATGAACTTTTTTGATTGTCAAGGAAATAGGTTTGTCGAATTTTAGATTTTCATCTATTGTGACAGAAGTTTAGTTTGGTAAGTGGGGTCTATCCTGGTACCACTTGAGGAGAGAATTGAGAGAGGGGACTGGCTTGAAATGGATTTTTTGTTAATGAAGATAATTACCTTAGTTTTGTTTGGGTTTAGAATGAATTGGTGTTCAGATAGGTGCTTTTCTAGGTCTTGAAAGGACAATTGCATTTTACATGAAGTTCTTGGGGTAAAGGGGCTGAGCAAGTGAGTGTAGCATCATCTGGATATTAGTCAATGGAGGCCAGCTTAGTTGTGGAGCTGCGGTTATTTGTAAATATGCTAAAGAGGAGAGGGCCAAGTATTGAACCTTGGGGTAAGCAGACAAATCTATGAAGCTGACAGCTCCTACGAAGACTAAGTTTTGACATGGCTCTAGAGCAGATTTTTCGTAGTTTACAGTAATACCTAGGGAAGAAAAGAGTTGAAGGGTATAGTCCCTGGCTTGTAGCAGAAGATGCCTGGTCAGAGCAGTTATGAGCCAGTCGTCTAGATATGGAAACACCCGGAATCCTCATCTTCTCAGGTGAGCCACCACTAACTACTACCATGCACTTGGTGAACACTCTGGGGGCTGTAGTGAGACAAAGGGCAGAGCTCAAAACTGGAAGTGACTGGCTTGTAGCCAGAAGCACAAGTATCTTCTGGATTGCCTTTCTATTCGAATGTGGTAGTATGCATCCTAAAGGTCTACACAGCACATCCAATTGTCTTTTTCCAGGAATAGAAGTATAGACTGCAGTATCACCATCTGGAACGTGGTCTTTTCACAGATTTGTTCAGATTGCTGAGGTCCAAAATGGGTCTCCAGTCCCCTGTTTTCTTTGGAACTAAAGAATCTTCAGTAAGTTCCAGATCATCTCTGGTCTGTGGGGACTTCTTGGATAACTCTTTTTCTTAGCAACTTTTGGATTTCGAATGCCATTTGCTCCTTCTGACTGGGTGGAACGTATGGAACTGACTGGTTTATGGGAGTGGGTAGGAGAAGGGAATGATATATCCTCTAGATATGTCCTGAACCCATTTGTTGTTTGTTAACTTTTGCCAGGTTTCGCGGTGCAGGGACAATCGACCCCTGAGTACCTCTAGAGATGATCAATCAGGCACTCCAGAAGCGCTGGAAGGTTCTACCAAAGAAAGATTCTCTAGAATCCATGATTCTGTGGGCCTTCCCTGCTGCAAGTGTGGCAGCTTCCATTATTGTTACTCCCTCTGCCTCTAGGGGAATTTTCACCCTGTGTGCCCTGGAACGACCTTTGTGACTTTCTGAACCACATTTTTCCACTACCTCTCTGACCTTTAGGAAAAGGTTTAGTAGGTGTGGAAAAACACACTCCAATGGCAGACAAGGTCTTGCCTTCCTGTTTACACCTGGTAAGCATCTCTTTAACCTTAGGCCCAAAAACAGAAGAGCTATCAAAAGGGACTTTAATGAAGGAAAACTTGAAGGGCTTCCCAAAATAACAAAGGCTCATCCAGGCTTGCCTCCTGAGAGAGATGCCTGAACCCACGCCCTACTTGTTCCATCTGCTGCACATATGAGCCTCATGGATGAGTTAGTGACTGAATTTAGGGTAGTGAGCTGAGCAATGACTTTCTCTGCTGCCGTGTCAGCTGCAGCTCCTTGGAGTGAGTCTGATAGGTTCCTTTAACAGGTCCCTCTACAATCTTGTGAAGTGGGTAAGGTAGTTCAGTGAACGTAAGGCAAAGGTCACTGACAAAAAGAAGGTCACTGACGAAAAGACGCACTTCCCATATCTATCCAAGGTCCTGGAATCCTTATTTGGAAGATGGATAGAAGAAATGGTCTCAGATAGCTCCATTTTATTGGCTGCCGCTACAACCATGGCATAAACTGCTTTACCTTTTGTCAAAAACGTCTTGTCTTTACAGGCTGTAAAGTATTTATTTGGCCTTCTAGGAGTAGGCTGTATGGAGTCTGGGGTCTCCCAAGCCTTCCAAGAGATTAACTCAATAAGCTCATCAGAAGGAGGGGTCACCCAAGTGATTCAAGGGGGAGACCCAAAGGTCTTCAGGTAAACAGACTCCGCAGCTGAAGGGGAGATGGACTGCCAGTCACTTCTCTGCTTTAAAATTTCCAGGATGTCTCCAAAGCAGACATATTCAGGAGGTGACCATGGGGACCCTTCTGCTTCATCGAGGTTGGTAGCAGATGTGACAGACTCCTCCAGGGAGTCAAGATGCTTCATCTTGCATGTCTTCTTCTAAGGGACCTCCTCTGTGGGATATTCTGGGGAGGTTTCAGAAGAGGGGAGAGTCCCCTGATGGACATCCTGAGGCCTGGGGTCTCTGCGGTCCTGTGGAGAGGGTATGTGAGAAGGTAGACACCCCTGAACAGTACTGGGAGGAAGATATGAGGGAGACTGTGTCTCAGACTGAGAAGTAGTCAGAACCCTCCTCATAACTTCAAAGGCAGTCTCTGCCCCTGCTCTGAAGATCTCCCCGGATCCGATAAATGGGTTGTTGGGGCCGACGGAGCCTCCAGAGCAGAAGACAGAAGCTCCAAAGCAAAGGTAGGTGCAGAACTAACCCACGACAAAGCCACCAGAGGCACGATCAGATGCGTAGAGATCTGAACAGGCTTTGTGGACCCGACCAGAGACTGTCAGCTTCCAGAGTTATCCTGCTCCGACTGGGTGGAAACACTCACGGCAGATACTGGATCCAAGGAGCCTATGGGTCCCAAACCCGATACTAACACAAGCTGGATATCAGAATCTTCCAGCTCCGAAACCAGGGGACAGATCAGTGGAAGATCAAGCGCTGTGAGAGTTGACTGTGTCTGATCCAATTCCTTTGGGCTGGGATCCAATGGTAATTTGACCACGGCTGGTGTCTTTAGCAGCCTCTGCACCACCCTACCCACATCTTCATTGGACAGACTCCTGGTGGACCAGGTAGAAAGGGTATGTGATCTTCATCTAGTCAAAAAAGGTGATGGGAGCTGAATGTAGACTGGTGCCAAAGAAGGTGAACTGCTCCGATACTTGAATTCAGAAAGCAAGGTCGACTTCAGAGCAGAGGGTTACAATTGTGCCGAAGAAGCTTTGGATGGGACATCAGCAGTCTAGTCCAAGGGTTCCTTTGGAGCAGACAGTCTGGGTACTTTTTGCATCAGCTGCGAGGAAGATCTCAGCTTCAAGGAAGCACGTTTTTGAGACTTTTCTGATTTTTCTGATTTTGAAGAGGACTCAGGGGATATAGCCTCAGAAAAGGGAGTTTTTTAAATCAACCCTTTTAGGATCAACTTATTTTTGCCCTCCATCAATGCCCTATGGTTAAATCCATGGCAGATGGAGCACGACTCTTGTAAGTGAAGAAGCCCCAAGCAATACACACACAGAATCACTAAGGGGAATCTTTTTTCCACATCTTCCCACTTTTTAAAGCCAAGTGGCTTCCCTTCCTGCTTTTGAGACATTCTATCAAAGCAAAAGAGGAAACAAGAGACACAAAGACACACACTCGCAGACAATCTTCCAACTTAAAAGGACAGCAATTTTTAAGAGAATGAAGTTTTTTTTTTTTTGTTTAATAGTCATCCTCTAATTAAAACGGACAATAAAGATGGGGGGAAAAGGGGACAGAGAGGGAAAACATCCTCTAACTTAAACAGACATTAGTTGGCCATCCTCTAACTCAAACGGATGCTAACAAAAGAACTAAAGGGGGTGAAAGAAACAAAAATAGACTAAGATTCACTCTATCAACACAGGGTAAAGATGTAGAAATTTACTTTAACAAAAAATCTAAACTATAGAGAAGTTTAATATGAAAGATGCTATAAAAATAGAGAAACACTTAGCCCAGAGCTTGCTAGAGAACCTCGCTTGCTGCACGGCAAATGAGCTCTGAGGAAACTATAGGGTTGCATTATGGGTAAAGAAGGATGTCCATGAGCTTTGCTGAAGACCTCAAGCTTTTGAAATAGCCAAGACGGATCCGATGGATCGGATTAGACTGATCAGTGAGAATAAAGGCAAGATTGACATCACATCAATGGATTTGTACCACAACAGATTGATGGAGTCTGTGATTACCTTCTGCATGTAAAATCATCTTGAAAGTCCTTAGGGCAAAGATTAGAGACACTTCTTTCAAGCAGATATGCCTTTTTGCCAAATGAGGGACTCCAATGCCTTGCACTATTGAGGTGACATGTTTAGGTTCTCAAGCTACATTCAAGGCATTTGTAGTCAAGATTTTGGTGCCCTCTAGGATTAAAAATGGCATTCTTTGATTCCTTAGTTCATGCAGGGACCACCAGATGAATTCATCCTTGATGGAGAGGAGCATGGCCTACATCTTGTTCAGTGAGTGCCTGTGCGGTTCTCACAGGATTTTCAGGTACCAGTGAATAGTTTTCATGTTCATCTTCTGTCAGTGGAACCATGAGTATGAAAGCCAGCATATAGCCAAGGGCCATCAAGAACACGTGCTAACAATGCTGTCTAATAATGCAAGTAGTCAACCAACAATCCAGAGAGGGGAAGACCCTGGAACGTTGGAGATGGAGAGCTACTGTGACTGCAGACTTTCACTTAACACCCTGGGGCAACGGCAAAATCCTGAACTGAAAATGACTGCCACTTACTTGGAACTGAAGGAACCCCCTGGACTCTCTGGGAATTCTTGATGTGCAAGTGTGCATCATGGAGGGTCATAAAATACATCCAGTCTTCTTTAGACAGGCAAGAAACTATGGACTTCTCCATGACATCTTACAGCGAGTTGATTTAAGTCACTCATGCTGAGAATGGGACTGACCTCCTTTGTCTTTTTTTTTTGGTATTAAAAGAACCTTGACTAAAAGATGTGCCCTTTCTGGTCTGGTCTGGTGGGACCTCTTAGATGTCTCATGTTACATGTATGCTCTGGGTTTCTAGCTTTGCTGCAGTTCTTTGCTAGAGGTGGATATCAAGGAGTAGAAGAGACCGTAGTCTGGGAGAGGAAAGAAAAGGGACTGCAAGCTCATAAATTATGTACTTTATATCCACTTGTTGTGAGTGATGTCCTTCCACACTAATCAGTGGAGGGACAGATGACACCCCCCCCCCCCACACACACACACACACACAAATACCTTTAGCAAGGACTAATCAGCTAAGACCTCAAATATGTGAGAGCAATCATTTCCAACAGAAAGAAAGCAGCAGGACACCCTGTTTTCCTGAAAAACATCTCCTTTGGAAGCACGACCATTATGAACATTAATGCATCCTCAGAGACGCGTCATAGAATCTCTAAAATAGTCTTGATGGCAGTATGGGTACCATGAATAGCTTGCGTTCTAGAAAATGGATATTGTGGAGCCTGAAATTTCATCTTAACTTTGGTAACTCTTGTTTTTCAAGCTTGGCCTTTACAGAATTGCAGAATAGGTTCCTTCAAATGGGGTATTCATAAACTCAGCCCGAGTTTTTGGCCAATTCTGTCAGGCAAAGCCCTAGTGGAGTTGCACAGTAAAGACTATGCCTGCCACACTATCAGAACCAACCACAGCAATAAGCATGTGATGAATGGTGAGACTGCTACAGAATTAGAAGTTACCATCTCAAATTACAGCTTGGTCTTGACATCAGAATCCAGCAAGTCTTCCATAGTCTTAGCAGACTGGTTTATGAGCTCTCTCTGCAAATGTAACACATGCAAATGGGAGTTTTTGTTTTTCTTAATGAAAAGATAAAGGAAGAAAATGCACTCTCCCCTAACTTGTCCAAAGTCCAATACTACAATATTTGCCCAGCTGGGACAGTCCCTGGGGGAGCACAAGGAGGAGGAAGATTAGGGACTGGACATGGCTTACACATCTTGCATAGACACAGAGGAAGCTCTGTCCTGGACTGGGGGGGGGGCAAAGCTGCAACAGCAGATAATGGCCTCAATGGAGCCACGGTCTAATCAACTAAGGTGGAGGTCCATGCAGAAAAGCCTACATTTTGGGCAGCAGAAAACTGCCACAAGCAGACTCCCGAATGGAGCCATTAAACTTGATAAATCAATGCTGACCCTAAGCCTCAGTCAGAAAAATTCAAATTCAGGTCCCAAGTCAGGATCAAAGGAATGGTGTTGACTCCTGAAGCCCAGATGGTCACCAATCCCTTTGTCTCAAAGTAAGAACTCCAAACATTGCCAGCCTGAAAGCTGAGTTTGTAGAGGGGATCCTTAGCCCTAAAGAGATAGCAGTTGAGGCGAAACCCAAAAATGTTATCCCCCCCAATACTGAAGTAAGAACCAACCCTGTGGTGGTAAAGTCAGTCAATTCCAGAAGCAAGGTCTACATTGAGGCAGACAAGGCTAAAAGAATCAACCCCAGATTTGCTACCCTCCCGCATCAGTAGCAACTCTGGGCTTCTCTGATGGACTCGAAGGGACTAGGGACTCAAACGTTGCTCAATGAGGAAGGGTCATACACATGCTCAGAAAAATCAGGCAAGGAAGGTGCTTTTGAGATCCACTGGTTGTGGGGAAGACAATACTGGTCAAATCTGTTACAACTTGAAAAATGCCAGCAACTTCTTGTTACAGTCCAACAGGACGGAGACAGACTTGCAGGATCTAGTGGATGCAAGGGAATGGGACCAGGGGTCCTAAGCTCAAGTTCAGAAGCCATGGATGACAAACTTTATGAGGAAAAGGAAGCTGGGGGCATCCTTTTCAATGAAGTATCACTGTGAGCATTCACAGAAGCTAGTGGTGCAGTATACACAAGTATACATTCTTTAGACTCTTTCTTGCAGACAACCACAGTCGTCAGCTTCCTAGAGGTAGATACACAGGTATCTAGGAAGTAAAAGCTATACCCTGGTCTATATGCAGCTTTCTCTTGAAAGGAATCCTTACAAAAAGAAAGGGAAGCCCAAAAGTCAACATGGTTGGTCTGCTCACAGTGTTTACTAATTCTTGCGTTTCTTCTCTCATATTATTTACACACTTATAGCCACTCCCACTAACTACCATCATCCAATCAGCAATAAATGCAGCCAATGTCAGCACCCACTTAAATTTATCATGCTTAACTAAGCCCATATACTACATCTCCCAATATTCTCCAGCGCTCACAGCTGCATCTTCCACTCCAACATCAAGCTCCTCCACCTTATTATAATTTTGCTACTAATCCTACTGCTAACTCTTACTACTTTCCACCACATCACATCATTACAAACAAACTCAGTTGTGCTTAACTACCTTATACATGGTCCTCACTATAGTTCTACACCCGTCACTATACAGCTTGAAAATGACTGACTTCAAAAACGACCCCTAAAATTACAAAATTATACATACAAAGACATTTAACCTACTTTTTGTCTTCTTTTTCTCAATGCTTACATCATAGAAGAATAGGTAATTATACACAAAATGGAACACACCTGATACTTCAGGGCCTTATTCCCTACTTTACTCCTACAGCTCTGTGGAGATATACACTGAGACCCTAAGTTGCTTTATCATCACATCCTCCTTTCACCAAATAATTCAAAATCAGTAATCTTAGCCACTATGCCCTCAAGTCTCAAGCTTTTAATCATAATATCTGTGGTGTCTCCAATAAAGTACCAAAACTACAAGCAAGGTTATTTTGGCTCTTATTGAACCTTGCGTAAAACCTTCCATAAAAAATTGAAAATTTCTCCCACAGGGCTAAAATATTATCAGGTCTGACGGATTAAATGAAAGAGGTGGCAGAGTAGCTATTATTTATGCTAACAGCATAGAGATCTACATCTACCCATGTACAATACTGAAAATTTGACAAAGCTGAAATTGTATTTACATTACTACACAATGCAAACAAATAAGTGTGTGTAACTGCAATCTATATCCCACCAAATACCAGGTGCTCCATAATTGAAGCTATAGTATTATGCACCTAATATCACCCAAAAAAAAACAACATCCTCTGTGATTTTAACAAGTAGTAAACTACACTAAATGAAAGCTTCATCATCATCCAATCTATATAACTGTACCTAATTTCCACCAACAGATTCAATAATAAGAATATAATCCTTGACTGGATATTAAGCAATGCCCCGGAAAAAATCTCGGCTACAGACTCTCTTCCAGACTCCCTAAATTATCATAATCCCAAATCTACAATCCAACAATGCACCAAAGCTACAAAACATCTCATACAACCCAGTATGAAACCTCACAAATTTCAATTTAGCCTCCTTTACCTCTACACTTTTACACTTTGGCAAAACAACTGGTTGCCCCTCAAAACCTTATCTCTAGATCAAGGAGTTGAACATTTTCATTTTTAATTTCTGTCAGTTCTCAATAGTCAGGCACCACTAAGAAAAAAAGTGTCAGATCTTATCTAAACCCTTTGCTAACTAAAACAACTGGTTGCCCCTCAAAACCTTATCTCTAGATCAAGGAGTTGAACATTTTCATTTTTAATTTCTGTCAGTTCTCAATAGTCAGGCACCACTAAGAAAAAAAGTGTCATGTCTTATCTAAACCCTTTGCTAACTAAAAACACTAAACCGGTAAAGCAGGAAAGAGATAAAGCATGGAAACAATGGTATAAAGTCAAAAGTGAAACCTCCTATCAAGCTTACAGACAGCTGAGAAATCTCTCTCTAAGAAACTCATCCAAACTGACAAAAAACTTTTTTCACCCAACTCCACAAAATGATAACCTTTCTAGCCCAAAAGATGAGTGGAAAGCCTTTAACAAACTCCTGAAACTTGGAAAAATTGCATAGCCAAACCCCTGCCAAATGAAACGAACCAAAACATTGCTGAATGGTTAAATGCCCACTTCATCCAAGTATTATCTGCAGCACTAAAGAATCTCGACAGATGACCCATTAGATACCTATCAGGTCACTCAGAACAGTACCGCAACTTTTTCTCCTCAACCAATCCCAACTACAACAATACAAAAAATGCTATCATAACTGAAACCCACAACATTGGCAGCCAGCCAGCTTCCTGCTGAATACTTAAAATCGGCTGCAGATGCCATTGCCTGTACCATACCGATATTAATCAAAAGGTCCATACTAGAATCATATGTATCCAGACTATGGAAAAAAAACATATATTATCCCACTACATAAAGGAGGAGAATCAGAGGAATTATCAATCGATCAATAGCCATACTATCTCTGTTGTCAAAAAAATCCTTTAAATAAATATATATATATATATATATATATATATATATATATATATATATATATATATATATATATATATATATATATATATATATATATACATATACATATATATATATATATATATATATATTTCCCTACTGCTCAAGTGTCGCCTAGATAACCTACTCTTTCCCACCCAACATGCCTTTTGCCCTATGCACATCACTACAGCTACTCCCTCCTTCCACAAAACAATAAATCAACAGAAGAACAAAAGTAAAGTACTTCCTTCCGTATCTGTGGTGCTATCAATAACAATAGATACAGTCACACATACTAAACTACTACAAACATTATTCTCCCTCATTCTTTCCATCTCTACACTAATATGGTTTATAAACTATATATTGGATAGAACACAGTGTATCAAATGTCAAACATGTTATTCATCCTATTGAAAAAATAACCATTGGTGTAACTCAGGGCTCAATCCTACGTTCTTTCTTCTTTAATATTTTTTATAAACAGCTACCATACTGTAGTGGGACAAGGCTAAATGGATAAGTATGCAGATAACTCCACTCTAATCTGCTCAGCTGCAACTATTATACAACAATCTTACTCCATTAAATTTTTTCTGAAGCAATATAAACTTCTGTTGAACTCAAACAAAAATTCTACTTTTCATCCAAAAGCAAAACTCTGATCAAATTATATCATCCATGCAAAACAGTAGACTCATACTAACTTACTTGTGGTCACCATACCTCTCAACCAGGAAACATCAAAAATCTGTACAAGGCCTATGAAAAATAGGTACAAATCTGTGCACTGATTAACAAAATCTGCATACATAATTACATAACCCCACCCACTCCGATGGAATTGTGGGATACACACTTTCAAATGCAAACTGAAGAACTGACAACCAAAATATGGCATCAGAGTCCCCCTGCAGCCATTCCAATGTTCCCATACCTGGCTATTTTGCCCCATTTACCATAAACACTAATGCGCATACTTGCTTTACTTCTACAATGATTACTTGGGATTTTATTTTTAGATTTTATAGTACAATGCACAAACACTAATAGACATCTGCTAAACAAAGCAATACTGTCTCACAATGAAAACAGACTTAGCATTAAAACTTCTCTGCCCTTGAAACTCACATTAATTGAAACCCATATCACAGCCAAAGAAAATGCATCTGGCCAGTGGTAAAGATCAACTTTCAGCTGTTTTCAAATCATAAGCCCCTTGCACACAAAACAAGAAACATGCATGTGTTCTTTGATACACCTTCCTGATTTTATTAAATTATATTCCTTATATAATACAGCACACTTGTTAGACTTAGAGCACATTTTAAATTTGTTTGAACATTTTTCCATTTAGCCAATGAAACAAAATGCATGAACCAATAATGACAAAACTGCCCAATTCAGAACATTTCAATCATAAAAATCTACTTACACACACACTTTATATATATATATATATATATATATATATATAAAATCTATATACATACACACATAAAAATAGAATGACAGTAGTGTAAAGCCATGGACATCTTGCACAGCTTCTTGAACTTTTTATTTAATTTTTTTGCTTGACTTACTCTGATTTGTGCTATCAGACCAACTCAATAGCTGTAAATGCACAACGAAATAAACTAGGCGAACTGCATGTTTTAAAACTTCCAATTTTTAGTCCAAGTACTGACAGACCCTCTCCTACATTCATCTTAATGCATCAAAAAGTACAGCAGTGTACACTTACCATAAATGTAGATGTTAGAGTGTATTCACTGTTGCAGTCATCATACTTGGGTTATTTGCCTGCAGGTAGCCCTCAGTCGGCCCGAATACCAGATTCTTGGGATTTCTGCATCGGATGCTGTCACCTCTTCATTGACGTCAGGTTGTCAGGGGTATAAAACATGCAGCTGATGCCATTACATCAGTTTTTCTTGCCCCAGATGTCAGGAGCCCCCAAAATAGGAAGCAATTACAAGGTGTGGAACACCTCCAGTAAAAAGTAAATACCATTGCCATAAGATATGGCCAAAAAGAGGATAGGTAGAAAGTATAGAAAAGTCATGGGGCTGGAGGGAGGGTAACCAGGACTGCAACAGTTTACACACTTGAATATCTACATTCATGGTAAGTGTATACAACTGTACTATGTTTTTCGTGTTTCACTGTTGCAGTCATCACACTTGGGTTGATTTCCAAAGCTGAGGAAGGGTGGAGGCAGTCAAGAAGTATTAGGGCTGGCTAGCAGGCCTTGTAAGACTGCAGTAGCAAATCCAGCTCTGGATTTAGAAAATATAAGTGGTAATGCTTGGTGAAGGTGTGCACTGAACTCCAGGTTGCAGCTTCCAGGATGTCCCCGGTAGGGACTCCCCTGAGAAATGCTGTAGAGGTTGAGGTAGCCCTAGTGGAATGGCTTCTGATCCCCTGTGGGGTAGGTTTTCCATGGTGCCTGTAGCAGAAATGGATGCAGTGTGCTATCCATTTGGAGATAGTTTGTTTTGAAATGGCCTTGCCCTCTGCCCCTGTAGCAAAGCTGACTAGCAGCTGGTCAGATTTTCTGAACGGTTTAGTCCTGTCAAGGTAGAACTTAAGCTGTCTGTGCACGTCCAAGGAGTGTAGGATCCTTTCCCCTTTATTCTGAGGATTAGGAAAAAATGTTGGTAAATGGATGCATTGGTTTAAAGCCACACTGGATACCACACCTTGGGCATAAATGATGGGTTAGTCCTGAGGGAAACCCTGTCCGCATGGAAGATAATGAAGGGTTCCACAACCATAACGGCCTGTAACTCAGACACTCTTCTTGCTGAAGTGATGGCTAGAAGTAAGGCTGTTTTCCAAGACAGAAATTTTAACTCTGCTGTAGCAGCAGGCTCAAAAGGGGAAGTGTGAGCTTCTCTAGTACAAAGTTAAGGTCTCAGGCAGAGGTGGGAGCTCTCCTTGGAGGTCTTAAATTGTTAGCTCCTTTCAGGAACTGTTTGACCAGAGGGTGAGAGAAGAGGGGTGGCTCAGTATTGTAATGAGCTGAGATGGCAGAGGCATGAATCTTAATGGATGAGAAGGAGAGGCCTTTGTGGAGCAGCTCTGCCAGATAATCTAGGATTTGAGGTAAGGTGGCACAGCTGTGTCCTTTCCCTGAGACTGGCTCCAAGAACAGTATCTTTTCCACTTTTCTGAATAAGATTTCCTAGTACTAGGCCTCCTGGCCTCAAGGATGACAGCCAGCATCTGTTTGCTGAGGGTTGTTGGTGATGTATTCAGGGAATAAGCTAGGCTGCTAGGTTCAGGGTTTGCAGCTGAGGATGCAAAATCTGGCTCTCCTGCTGTGACAGCAGAGAGGGGGGTCTGATTCAGGTGTCAGGGTGGCACTGTTGTCAGACTGCGTAAAAGTGGGTACCAGTGCTGGCGTGGCCAGTCTGGCACAATAAGGATTGTCCTTGGCCTGTCCAGTTTGATCTTGAGTAGTACTTTTGAGAGGAGGAGCAGAGGGGGAAAGGCATAGATTGCGAGGTTTTCCCATATAAAGGATAGGGCATCCACTTTCCATGCTTGGTTGTGGGGAGTTCTGGTGCAAAATTTGCTCAAATGATGTTTCAGGGGGAAGCAAACAAAGAGGTCCACTTCTGGTGTCCCCCACCTGTGGATTAAAAGCTTCGGTTCCAGTTTCCACTCGTGCGGGTCCATTAGATTTCTGCTTAAGTCATCTGCCAGTGAATTTTGTTTGCCTGGCAGGAATTGAGCTTGCAGGTGCACTTGGTTGCTCAAGGCTGTGTTCCACAGAGCCATGGCTAACTTGCAGAGTGGGTAGGAATGAGTTCCCCCCTGCTTGTTTATGTACCACATGACTGTGGTGTTGTCTGTCTTTATCAAGAGTTGTCCTGGATGGATAAGGTATTTGAAGGCTGTCAGTGCATGCTGTACAGCTAACATTTCTTTTTGATTGATATGCAGATGCATTTGTCCAGGGCTCCATTTGGCATGAATGCATTTGCCTGCCATGTGAGCCCCCCATGCATAGTCTGATGCATCTGTTGTCAGGGTTTGAAAGGGAGTCCCTTGTTGTGGCTGCAGTCCTCTGCCCACCAAAGGAACTCTGTCCTTAGACAAGAAATGATCGCAATCACTGTTTTCAGGTCCTGAGAATATTGACACCAGATACTTTTTAAGTACCATTGAAAGTTTCCTCATATGCAGTCTTGCATATGGAATTAGGAGAATGCATGAGGACATTAACCCTAGGGCTTGAAGATATGGGTTTGGGTGGCCAGCAGTTTGAAGTAATTTGTCAAATAAACCTGTTTTTCTGGAGTGAGGAATGCCATCTGGGAAGTTGTGTTCAAGCTTGCTCCCAGGAATACAATTTCTTGGCTGGGTACCAGATGTGATTTCTTTTCATTGATGGTATACCCCAGAGAAGTTAGGAGTCTCTTTACAAATATCAGGTGCTGAAGTAGCAATTCCTGACTGTCTGCCTGAATCAGGCAATTGTCCAAGTATGGGTAAATTTGAATGTTTCTCTGCCTGCAGTATGCAATGGCTGGAGCCAGGCACTTTGTGAATACCCTGGGCGCAGTAGATAAGCCAAAGGGACGTGCAGAGAACTGATGGTGCATAGAGCCTGCCCTGAAACGTAGATATTTCCTGCAAGATTCCCTTATGGGGATGTGCAGATTAGCTTCTTTTAAGTCTAGGGTGACCAGCCAGGAGTCCTTGGCTAACATAGGCAGCAGCTGTTGGAGTGTAAGCATTTTGAACTTTGGTACCACCAGGATGGTGTTGAGAACTGACAGATCCAGGATAGGGCACCAACAGATTTCTTTTCTGGGCACCAGAAACAGTCTTGAGTAGAAACCCTGTCCCTTTTGCTCTGCTGGAACAGGTTGAACAGCCCTGAAGTACTTGCTTTTGTGCTTCTGCCCACTGGTTTGGGGGGGAAGGTCTGGCAATCCACTTGGGGTTGGCAGTGAATGGAAGTAGAATCTGTATCCCTGAGATACAATGTTTAAGACCCAACGGTCCTGGGTAATGTATTCCCAGTTTTTTGCATGTAAGGCGAGTTTTCCTCCTAGGGGTGCAAGTACTTGGACGTGGCTGGGAAGGATGCAGGAGAAGTCATTGTGAACTTTTTCCATAAAAGGGTGGCTTACCACTCCCTATTTTTGGGGTGGGAGCACTCCATTGTTTAGATATGTGTATACCCTGAGACTGTAGTCTTTATGGTCTGTTGCCCCTGGGTTTGGACTGAGAAGGCCTGGGAGGGACTGGAAAGGACCAGTTTTTTGAAGGCCAATGCCTACTGAATCTAGGTGGCTACACCTATAAGAAATCTTTAACAGTTTGCATAGATTTAGCTTTTTCCTCCATCTTTTTAAGAACTACTTCTGCTTTTGTGCCAAACAAACATTCTTGATTTAATGGAGTATCTAGTAATTTTGCTTTGACATGGTCTGGCAAGATTTGCTCCTTCAGCCAAGCATGTCTTCTCAGAACAGACCCAGTGACAGCAGCCCTGCAAGATGCTTCTAAGGCATCAAAACCACACTGCAAAGTATGTTTACCAACTTGGTTTGCAGAATGCATTACCCCTTGTAAATCTTTATTTTCTGCACAATCAGGAATCAACACACTTTTTTTGTTTAATTAGTTCAATAACATGCTGCTGGTACTTCAACATGTGAAACTGGCAATTTAAAGCCCTGATGGCAAGAGTTGCAGAGGTATATACCTTCTTACCCAGTCTGTCTAAAGCCCTAGAATCCCTGCCGAAGGGGTAGCCTTAATACCTTTAGGTCCCTGGGAAATGGTCTCTGGATCAGCAGTAGGATTTTTAAAGAGAAATTTGTGAGAGTCAGGTACTCTGTAGTACCTATCAGGCTTTCTAGGAGCTGGAGGTAAAGTATCAGGGGACTAGATTCCATAAAGACATCATCTACAATATCCAGGACAGGGGGTATAGCTAGAGGCCTGTGCTGAGGCAAGTCTAAAAATTCCCTGAGTCTCTTTTTTGACTGAGGGTAGTCCTGGCAACAAGGTTTCATCGAAAGAAAAGTCCTCTGGAGGGGAGGCAGAGGGAATGGAATCCTCTGCATCTGAATCCTTATACGTGGATAAGGGTAGGTCCTGGTAATCCGAGGGGACAGAGTCATCGGACTCCTGGTCTGTAAAATCAGAAGGAAAATCAATCCTTTGTCTTTTAGAGGGGGAAAGGCTGGCTTCTGCTAATTAAAGTAATAAGGTCTTCAGCCATTCTAAGCATTTGTTTCTGAGGCATGGGAGCTTGTGAATACACTTTGGTCGTCTGTTTCCAAAGCGTAGTGTGAAAACTGGGCCTGAGAAATTCAGTAGATTTAGTCGAAAATGTAGTAGGTTTAATACGAACATTGGAAGGCCTGAATACACCCTCAGAAGCTGGTGCCTGCACAGTGGCTCCAGACCCATCCAAGGTAGAGACATCCGCAGGTTCCATAGTCGAAGAAGCATCTCAAGGCATACCGGATTCCGAATGGATCTCAGTAAGTAAAGGCCTGCGAATCTGTAGAAGTGGGTATCAGTCTGTGAAAGCTCTTCACTGAGTACCGGTGAACTGGCGACTAGCTTAACGGAAGCATTTTCGACAGTTTTGGACCTATGCGGTCTGTCTCTGTCTTTATCCTTACATTTTTTCAGAAGCTCGGTAGTCGGATGGCTTAACGAAGCCATTTTGGAATATGGAGAACGAGAGCGAAAGAATTTAGTGACAAAGATAGCCTGATGATGAATAGTTCAGACATTAAACAAAGCACAAAACAGACAGTGAGGAACGTCGTGGTCTGGGCCTAAACAGTGAAAATCTCTGTGAGGTATTTGCTTTCCACAGGCAAGACAATCGTTAACTTTTTCTGGCATCGGTTAGAGCAAGAAAAAAGGATCCGCAACGGGGTACTTAGCTTTAGAAGACTTCAGGTTTGAAACTTGAAAAAACGAAAATTTCAGGTAGCAGCCGACCGGCACTTGTGAACTGCTTCTGCTTTGGGCTCCTGCGCGGCAAGAAAGGCTGATGGAATGGCATCGGCTGCATGTTTTATAACCCTGATGACCTGATATCATGGAAGAGGCGACCGAATCCGACGCAGAAATCCCAAGACTCTGGTATTCAGGCTGATGAGGGCTACTTGCAAGCAGATAACCCAAGTGTGATGACTGCAACAGTGAAACACGAAGAACATCTATCATTGCAATCCAGGTGCTGTTAACTGGCCACTCTTGCTTCTCTACTGTCTGCAGTGGAAAAATGTGCTTCATCTTGAATGCTAGAAAATGTACTGTACTTGTTTAAAATATTTTTCTTATAGTGCAGCACAGAACATAATTATGATTTTCTGTTCCTGAATTTGGGTTAATGAAATTTTTTGCTCTTTCCACTGAGGCACAAATGCCCTTGTGCATGACATTTTCTCACTTTTGTTGTATTTGTAGCTGCACCCTTGACTTTTTACATCCACCCCCATTAAAAGTACAATACAGTACAGTATTAGCAATGCATCTACATACTGTGGGAGTAGAACCCACAGCCTTCTGCATCAAAAGCAAGTATTTAACCTGTTATGCTATTAACACTGCAAGCAGACTCAGCATAAGCAACACTAAACATCTCTTCCCTTGAAGCTCTCAGCTCCTTGTAAAATCTACTCGGCTCTCAACTGTATCTCTCAGCTTTGCAGCACAAGAAATCTGGAAAAAGACAAAATTTATTTTGGGGGGGGAACAAAAGCTCAAAAACCAGAGACACATTTTAAACACTGCTTGTATAATTTTGGAAAGTTGCTAGAACAAAATGTGTTACCACCATCGTTTCACTGCCATGTCTTGAATCCAGGACCCTGTGCACTACAGTCAGAGCAACATACCACTACGCCAAATCAGCAGTTTCCTGAACTTACATGGTCATCATTTAATGAATTCAGTTCTCACTTCTCACCATAGCTTTCATCCTCTTAGCACAAAAAACTGGGCAAAGCCAATAATGGGGGAATGTATAATTCAGTTCTCACTTCTCACCACAGCTCTCAACCTCTTAGCACAAAAAAAACCCGGACAAAGCCGATAATGGGGGAATACAGCCCCCAAAATACGGACACATTTCAAATACTGATCTTATAAACTTAGAAAATTGCTAGAATAAAATATTTTGTGTTAACATTTATTTTCTGAAGAATATGAAGTCTGAATTTCAAATGCCTGGCATTATTTAGTGAATTCAATCCTTCAATGACTTGCCACTAAATCCAGAAAACCACACATTTTATGAGGAACAGAACAAAAATAAGATGCATAAATCTGAAGACTTTTCACAAAGGGTGGTGGGTAGGGACTAGGCTCTTGTTACCTATACCCAAGGTACAAGGTTTGAGCCTGATTGCCTCTTCTAGCCACCAGGGGCATTTTACTTACACACGCACACCTCTAACTTTCATATTCTCAGTGCACGGCAGTCGGCTCCATTCCTCCAGCTGCAGTCCAGTCCAGCCTCGCCTTGCATAGAAAACAGTGCATATCCTCACTACACATTTATAAACAGCAGTCCTCCTGCATAGCCTCAGTGCAAAATGCTGCAAAACAGATCCTCCTCCATCCAAAGTCAAAAACAGCAGCTCCATTCCAGGCCAGAAATGCATGCATGTTGAGCTGAGCTCAATTCCGTCAGGCCGATGGAGATGACGTTGTGCACGTGATGACGTCAGCTCAAAAGGTCGGGAAATACAAATTTTAAAATACAGTGCTGGGAAATTTGGAAATTAAGGGGTGCCACTCAGGAATTGCGGCACCCCATGATTTGGACCCCAAATCTTGGTAAAAACAGAGTAATTCAGGATGGTTGGGAGGTATGGTGGTCAACACAGATGATAATCTACAATTTGACCTACACATCCAAAAGACTATCAAAAAGACCCACATTAAACTAGGTTTCCTCTACAAAGCACCTCCCTATCTCACCTTACAATCCAGAAAGATCACTATCCTCACATATCTATTGCCAACACTCTCCTATGTCTCTTCCTTACTCACAATCTCCTTTCTTTTAACAAAAGTGGACAATGTGTTTTGCCAACAAACATCTTTATTAAATTTCATATATGACAAAAAGACAATCTTACATTTATATAAATCAAAAACAAACATGACACCACTTTAGTTGCAGACAGTATACATCACAGACACCATTGAAACAACTGCAGTTGCAAACGTTATACATCACTTATAATCTATCCAATCATTGTCAGTTAAGCATTACATGGCTCATTCAAATCTTGCCTCTTAAACCTCATTCCTGCTCTGTATATATTGTTTCCACAAGCCCCATTTTTTTCCTATTTAGTTTTCTCCCTCCCTTTTCTAACTATCCCAATTCCAGTTGGTTTATCTTTGTTACTATATTCACTACTTCTAGTAAAGTAGATCTAGACTCTGATTTCCATTTTCTAGTAATTGCTTTTTTGGCAGCCACCATAATTAGACTCAGCAAGGCTTTACTATGTCTAGGCAATTCTGATTCTGTATCATAGCTCAAAACAATCATCTCCCCAGTCAGTCCAATCCCTTCACCCAACATCTCTAACAGTGCAGTCCGCAAGGAATCCCTAAAGTTTGCCAGCTCACTACACTCCCAAAAAAATATGTTCCCAGCCACCTCTTTCCTGCCCACGACACCGCCAACATTTGCTATCCACCTGAGGAAAAATTCTTTGGAGTCTACTTGGGGTATAAAAAGATTCTAAATCTTCTAGGCTTTGTTTCATATTTGGGAGATATACATATACCCTCCCATTGTCTCTGTGCACTGCTTATCCAATCTCTCTTCCCAATCCTTTCTAAGCTCCTCTGATTGATTCTTATAATGATCATGCAATATTTCATATGCTTTACTAATTATTCTTTTTTCACGACCACTTCAGTTTTAGATTCTATTAAAAAAACTACCAATGCTGGTCTTTCATTCAGGAGCCCCCTATTGATTTCTCTTTGCCTATACTCTGATATCAACCCTTGATAGGGAATGCAATCTCTAACCTGCAGTCCAAATAAATTCTTTGCCTCTTCCCATTCTATTACCTTTCCCTTTCTAGTTATTTGTTCTCAATACTTTGGTTCCTTTCACAGTTTTCTCCAATAAATTCCAGCCCCTCTTGGCTATCTGTATCCCTGGCCACAATCATCCCTATTGGCAAAATCTCTTTTCTCCATTCTCGTGCTGGTTTGGTTCTTAGAATACTCCCTGCTAGTTTATGAATATAATACTCTGTATGATTTCTGTTGTTCTCCTTAAGAGTCTGCATCCAAAATCCCAATCACTCCTTATTTCTTGAGCTTCCTCCATGTATCAGCATCATTCCTTTCCACTTTGAATTATAGTTTTCTGCTTGTGCTATAAGAGCCTTAAATGTGTTGCTCTAAAATACCCCCTCAAATTGGTTAATCCTAGTCTGCCTTGTTCTATTGGAAGAATTAGCGTATCCCACTTGACCCTTGCTGTCTTCCCTTCCCAAATAAAATCTTTCAATTCTTTTTTTTAACGGTTATCCACAGCTTCTCCTCTGGTTGATAAAAATATGCCTGACCTATGTACAAGACTAAAGGGACTAAAAACATTTTAATTGCTTATATCTTAGAATCCATATCTATATAACAAAGATTCCAGTTTCTCAATTTTTGTACTATCTTCTGCTTAAGTCTCTTCCCACATATCCTTAGTGGCCACAACAATAGTCATTTCTAATCCATACTCCTAAATACTTCATTGTATCATGTCCCCATAAATATGGATATTGTTGGACCAATTTGTGTATGGGTACATAATTTACTGCTATTGCCTTTGTTTTAACTTCATTAATTTTGTATCCCAAGAAGACGTGAAACTGTCTTAAAATGTTCCACAACACTGTAATGTACCTTTCTGGCTTTGTCATGAATAAAACAATATAATCTGCCAATACAGCCAGCTTTTACTGACTACCATACCAATTATATCCTTGAATTTCTGAGTCCCTTACTTTCTTTGCCAATGGTTCTAAATATAATGGAAACATTAAAGGGGAAAACGGATAACCCTAGTTCCTCTACTCAAGCAGAAATTATCGGAGAGGACCCCATCCACTTTAATTTGCATGTCCAATCCCTCCATATTCTTCTAATCAACCTCCCTCACATATTCTTCTAATCAACCTTATAATTGTGTCAGTGAAAGCAAATGCTTCTATTACCTTGTTCATGAAGTCCCAGTCTACTCTGTCAAATGCTTTCTCTGCATCAAGACCCACCAGTAACAGTAGTATTTTATTAAATTCTGCTTCCCTCTGGATCATCAGTGCTGTATTAAGACTGTCAAATGTTTGCTTCCCATCCACAAAACTACACTGATCCACATCTATCAATTTTGGCATTACTTTTGCCATTCTTTTAGCCATTAGAGACAAACACTTTATAATCATGGTTTAGTACTGAATTGGGCCTGTATGAAACTGGATATGATGGATTTTCACCATCTTTAGGTATTACCGTTGCCACCACCTTCTTCCAGGATGCTGGTACTTTTCCTCCTCTTACTGTTACACAAAACCTTCCAGCTCTTTATCAAATTTTTCCCTTCTAACTTCCAAACTTCCACAGGAATACCATCTATTACTGGTGACTTTCCTGTAGATTGGTTATATATAGCAATTTTTATCTCATCCCTTCCTATCTTAACTGTTAATAATTGAACCTCATCTACCTCTAACCTTGGCATATTTAAATCTTCCATAAACATTTCCATTTGTACCTTTTCTTGATTTCCATATTTCTGGGCTTTATACAAACTTTCATAAAATTTCCAAAATATTTCTAATACTTCTACAGGGTCTCTTGTTATCTTCCTTGTTATAGGCTCCCTAAGCTTGGTGACTGCCCTTTACATTTTCTGTTGCCTGAGTTGCTGTGCTAAAAGTTTTTGTGCTCCAGAATTATCAAAAAACAGTTGCTTAACAACAAGCCTTCTAAACTCGTGCATATTATTGATGTAATCCCTTATCTTCTGTTTAGCATCCTGCAGTTGCTCCTTTTCTTGTTCTGAGAGATTCCCCCTATTTTGCAATACTTTTAACATTTGTCAATACCTCTAAGTAATTCTTGTTAATGTTTAACCATATATCTCCCTTTCTTTTACTTCCACCCTAGTTTTAAAAATTTTATCCCATTCCCTAGCTATGATTTCAGAATAAAATTCTATCTTATCTAGTAGCTCCTGAATTAATTTCAAAACCTATTCCTTGAATTCCTCTCCAACTGATAGGTGGGAAAGCGCTAGTGTCTCATTTTTATTTCATTACCTTGCATTTTTATTTTAGTTATTATTGGTTCATCATCTGAAATAGTTACTGGGTGCATTTCAAGACCTTCATTTAAATGCACATGTTCCTGTGAGAGACAAAATCTATGTAGCCTAGCCCAGTTGTTATATCTCTGTGAATAATATGTAAATTCACTCCAAATTCCAAGTACTGAATTCACATCTTCCATGCAAAAGCTTTTCATAAATTTCTTCAAAAATCTACCAGTTTTTGTTATATTTTCCCTTCCAGCCCCCCCCCCCCCCCAGACACATCTTCACTGTTGCAAACCAAATTCTAGTCTCCACCTATAAGTAATATTCCTTGATGAAAGCCGATTTCTCTCAGAATTTTCTTATGCTTCTATAAGTTTTACGGGGGATGTAAATGCATGTCAGAGTAATCCTTCTCCCTAGCCAGTGGCCCTTTAGTATTATGGATCTTCCATTATCTTTTTTCCCTTCTAACACTATTGGAGCTCCTCTTGCAATTAATACAAGTACTCCTCTTTTCCTTTGCCGCAGATATTCTGCTGAATAACCATCCTGAAAAGCTTTATCAAATTCATATGTTCAGTTCTTTCCAGGTGCGTAATTTTTAATATAGTTCACTACTCTTTCTTTTTTATATTTATCTGTAAGACCATTCAGATTGAAAAACATTACAGAAAGCATCATTTTCTTGTATAGTTATTATTACCACATTTTATGTAGAACTGCTTTTTTGTTAACTGTCTAGTTCCACCATCTATGTTACATGTATAATACTGTTCGGCAGGTTGGTCTTTTATACAGTTTTTTCTTGTCATATCTACTTCTGCCTATGCCATGTCTTACATAACTTTTTTGTTTTTTGAAAGCCCTCAAACAGAACCAACCAACCCCCCCCCCAAAGAATCCCCAGTAAAATCAATTAACTTAACACTCAAAACTATGTACATCTTCAAATACTGAAGTTTTTGCTTCCTAATTTGAAAACAAGTTTTAAGTTGATAACTACACAGACAGGCTAAAGTTAACCAAAAATAAAGGTTAGTCATGGTAAGACACATGGTACAGCCTGTGCTACTAATAAGTGCTATTTGATTTTGTATGTCTTTATAGCTCTCACATTGGAGAGAAGACCCGAATACTTTTCAGTGAACATTTTCCCAATCCATTTCTCTTTATCAAATTGTCTTCTAGTGACATGCAAACCAGACTCAAAACTGCTAAGGTACCTTGTTTATCAGAAAAAAGCCTTACAATATTGACTATTCTTTTTCATTTACATGCTTTGCAATAAACTTGTTACTTGATAACCCATAGGGTTTTAACCCAGGCATTTCCCTATACAGGCATGAGAAAAAAATACTGATTTTTTCTTTTGTCATACTCTCTTAACCAGACCTTTCCACTCTCCATCTCCTCCCCGCCTCCTTTTTTTCATTGCAGTGCCCATATTTCTTAAGACTGAACAAAGAAAGAGAGAGAATGGTGAAAGAAAAAAAAAACACCTGTTTATATTAGTATCTCCATTGCATTTAAAAAACTGAGAAAAACTTTACTTCAAGTCTAATTGATTTTGTATCTTTAAAGCTGTCACACTTGAGAAAATCCCTGACTGTTTTCAGCGAACATGTTCTAGCCAATTTCTCTGTTTTTTGTTCCCCCTCAGCCAGTCACCTTTCAACAGACTGTCTTCAGATTCTCTTTATAAGACTGTCTCCATGGAGACATGAAGATCAGCTGAGAAATGCTGCTTAGTATACATACATGTAACTGCTAAAAAAGGCTCATATAATTCAATATTCTTTTTCATTTACTTGCTCGCTCTCTCTCTCAAAACAAATGTCCTTAATCAGTCATTTCCCCATACAAGAATGAAAAAAGCACATTAATTTGAACTTTGTCATGCCTTTTTAACCCGGCTCCTTTTCTTTCTTTCTTTTTGATCATTGCATTGTCTACATTTCTCAAAACCATACAAGAAGAAAAAGAAAAGAGGGGAGAAAAAGAATACCACCACCTGTTTACAATCCCAATTACACTTAAAATAGCATGCAATGAAAATTGTGTACCACAAATACGGTACTGTTGAGAAAAGAATGTTTTCTTCACTTACAGTTAGCGTTCTCTCTTCTCTTCCCCTCCCCCAAAGCATTTTTCCAAACATTAATAACATGAAGTAGGGTACATACTTCAGAATCCACCACATATCAAACAAATTTTGAAAAAGTCCAATATTTCCAGATTTTCTTGTTCTGTCAGATTTCATAAATATAATTATTGCACTGTAATCCCACATTAAGCTACTGATTGTGTTACTGTTCTTCTCCATCACCCAAATCCTGTCTCTGCTTCATTTCAAACATACTCTTGATTCTTCGAGTCAACTCTCGTGCTCCCTTCCTTCTCTCCAACATTTTCTATTGAAATACTGGAAAAGGTTTCAGAGGTACTGTGGTCTTTATTACTAGAAGAACAAAAAGCAGAATTTCCTTCTGTTCCACAGCTCAATTTTTGTTAGACAAACTTTTGTATTTCCTCCTTAGCATGCGTTTCATCAAAAAATGATTTTGTTCCTCCAGGGAAGAATACCTTGAAGACAGCTGGATACAGCAGTTTGAATCTCATACCTGCGTCTCGACATTTTCTGAATAGTAGAATGAATTTGCTTCTCTGTTGCCTGGTGTACAGTGAGTAATCATCCTCCACAAACACTCTGCTGTCTCCCACTTTCAGTATTTGTTCTTCCACAGTTTTGTTAGAATCAACTCATTCTGCTGGTACAATTCCATCCTTACTATTATAGCTCTAGGTTGCTTTCTTATGGCTAGGTTTGGAGCATACAATGTGCTTGTTCAATTAACATTTTCTGCTGTGGTATAGCATCCCAGTTGCTTATTTGAGCTTTGATAAAATTAATGCAGTTTGTTCCTTCCTTAAACATCTCTTCCTAAGCAATCTCATATTCAGCCAGCCTTTAATTCATTTCAACCTCTGATTTTTGCAAGCTTTATCATCTTATCTGAATATCCGTTTAAAGCTTCTTTCAGTTGTTCCAGCCTTTTGTAGTTTGTGTTGATATACTCTACCAGTGTTTTGTTTATTTTAATCAGGTCTGTATGCAGTTGTCTTATATCTTCCTGTAGGTTACTGGAAGTCATGTCTGAAGGCTGCATTACTTTTTGCTGAACAGCTGCAGGCCTCTTTTTGCAGCTGATTTATTTTCCAGGTGCTCTGTGTTTCCTTTTTCCTGGCATACAGGGAGTGTACTTACTAGCCAGTTACTGAAATGTATCCATAAACACAAGTCTACTGGCTTTCTCTGCTGAGTTTCTGTTTTCACACTGGGAGAGCTAGAAACAAGCTATTAGTGTGCAGCCATCTTGAAGTCCAACAAAAATGGACAATTTATAATAAAATATCAAAATTTGCAACCCACTGTCCAAAAATAACCCTTCACTGATTAGTACTTACTGACTAACCTAGTCAGAATTCCCCAACTATCAAAAAATCAGCAATCTTAAATTGGTGCAAAGTATACTTTATCATTGAAAAGTGCAGTTGTGTATACTTGCCATAAATGTAGATGTTCAAGTGTATTCACTGTTGCAGTCCTAATGTATGGGATTTCTTGCTTCGTTGGCCTGACTACCAGAGTAAAAAACTCCCTCCTCCCTGAGCTGCAAGATGCCCTACCATGACGTCAGGATAGTTGTGTATAAAGGAGCCAGCTGATGCCACATAATTCTTTCTTGCCCCTAAAAGGTAGGAGCACCACAGATTAATCTTAAGCAAAGGACCAGGTAAGAGGAAGGGACCTCTAGAGCATCCCTGTAGGGGGTCCTCTGGAAGAGATTGACAGAGAAAAAGTTATTCTAAGGAGAACAATGGGGGGTGGAGGAAGAGAAAGAAGACTGCAACAGTGAATACACTCAAACATCTACATTTATGGTAAGTGTACACAACTGTAGTATGTTATTTGTGCTGCACTGTTACAGTCCTGACTTATGGGATGATTCCCAAAGCTGAGATGAGGGTGAAAGGTGCCTTGATAGGAAGACAGGATGCCCTGCAATATGGCAGTTGCAAATCCTGCTCTGGACTTGGAGAAAGCTGACAGGTGGTACTACTTTGGTAAAGGTATGCACCGGTGACAAGGTAGCTGCTTCCAAAATGTCTCTGGTAGCAACTCCTCTTAGGAAGGGGGTGAAGGTAGAAGTGGCCCTAGTAGAGTGGGTCCTAACAGATTCAAGAGTCTTTTTGCCACGGTAGGTGTAACAAAAGGAAATACAGTGGGATATCCACTTGGAGATACTTTGCTTGGAGACTGGTTTTCCTTCAGAACCCAAGGCAAAGGAAACAAATAACTGTTTTCTGACTTTCTGAAAGTTTTAGTCCTGTTAATGTAGTAGTGAAGTTGCCTGTGTACATCCAATGAGTGAAGTATTCTTTTCTTTTGGTTCTGTGGCTTAGGGAAGAAGATAGGCATGTGTATGGCTTGGTTCAGGGAAGTGCCCATGACCACCTTGTGTTGTGCATAAAGGAAGGATTAGTTCTGAGTGAAACTCTGTCTGGGTGGAAGATAAAGGGTTCCACTGTCCTGAGGGCTTGCAACTCAAAGACCTTCCTAGCTGAAGTGATATCCAGTAAAAGGGCAGTCTTCCAGGTCAAGAATTTTAAATCAGCTGACACAGCTGGCTGAAAGGGGGAGGAGGTAAGATCGATTTTTCTAGAACAAAGCTGAGATCCCAAAGAGAAGTGGGCTGCCTCCTGGGAGGTCTGACATGCAACACTCCCATAAGGAACTGTTTCATTAGGGGGTGGGAAAAGACAGGAGGAAGAGTAGGAATAAACTCTGAAATGGCAGAAGTGTGAATCTTAATGAATGAGAAGGATAGTCCTTTGCCACCAAGATAGCCAAGTTGTCCAAAATGGCTGAAATACTGGTAGAGGGAGGGTTGGGGGATTGTTCCTGACACCAAAGAGAGAATCTTTTCCACTTGGCAGAGTGTTTTCCTAGTACTGGGTCTTCTAGACTCTTTTAAGATATTAAGCACCTGACTACCGGATTGTTCAGGGTAGAATTTTAACAAATTATGCAGGCTGGGATGCACAAACTTTCCCTTTGCCTTAGTCAGCAGATCCACTCTCTGGGTTAACTGCCAAGGTTTTTATTTGGTCAAATTCAGTAGCAGGGGGTACCAGTGCTGCTTGGGCCAGTCTGGAGCTATCAGGATGACCCTCATAGGTTCATAGGTAGGTACTAGGCTATTGGCCCTGGGGCCTATACAAGCCCAGCCAAAAAGGTACCCTGGCTTTTGCCACCCAAGAAAATTATTTTCCTGTGCCACTGTCGAGCAGAGCCACAGAGGTGATCCCTGGGGTGAATTTCCTATTTCACATCCAATCATCAAGATTTTTCTTGAAGAGTGCTAATGAGGAGCTTTGTTAGATATAGATATGTAGTTTATTCCAGAGTATGGAAAGTCTCTGGGACATTAATCTATCCCTCTGGTATGTTCTGTTTAATGTGGTGACAAGGTTTAGGTCCCTAGAGCATGTAGCTCCGAGGGATTGGGATTTCTTTAAGTGGAGCATGTCCAACAGCTCTCGGTTTGACATAGCTTTGTATGTTAGGCAGAGATCACCTCTGAGTAGGCGATATGCGACAGAGTAAAGCTGGAGTTTTTTTAGACTGTCTGCGTAAGGCATCTGTTTGAGGCCTGTAATCTTCTTTGTGAGGTATTTCTGCGGCCTTTCCAGTTGTTGTAGATGTCTTGTGAGGTACATACCAAAAGGGGCATTGTACTCTATAATGAGTCTAATGAGAGATGAGTAGAGGGGAACAATGACCTCTTTTTTTCTGGATGAGAAACCTTTTGTGATGAGGTGTGCCATGTAGAAGGATTTCCTGACTACTGTGGTGATGTGATTATCAAAGGAGAGACTACTGTCCACCTGTGTCCCAAGGTCTCATCACACTTTCAGTGTTAAGTATACTACCACCTATGTTGTAGTTCATGGGTACAGAGTTTTTACCAAAGTTGATGACAATGCACTTTTTGGCATTTAGCTTGAGAGGCCATGGCTTTGACACCAGGCATCTGTCTCAGTGAGGCCCTTTTGTAGGATGTCCACATCATTAGGAGTTTCGATTTTGGCTCCTAGTTTGCAGTCATCTGCGAACTTCGTTAGCTAAAGACCTTCTTTGTTAGCCTGTACTTCAGAGAAGTAGATACCAAACAGGAGAGGACCCAGGACTGAACCCTGTGGTACTCCACTTGTCACTGGTCTGAAGTCGGATTTGGAGTCTGCTACTTTCACAGTGTGAATTCCGTCAGTGAGCCAGTTGGCAACCCATCTTGTGACATAGGGATTTATACCTAGTTTAGTGAGTTTATCTATAATTCCGGAGTGGGGGATGGTGTCAAAAGCCTTGGAGAGATCTAGATAGGCTGTGTGAACCACCTTACCTTTGTCTACGGCTTTGGTGACTGCTTCAAAGAAGTCCATCAGGTTTAGGAGATATGATCTGCCTTTTACAAACCCAAACTGGGTGGGATCCAGAGTTTGGAGATTACCAATATCTTTGTTTATAAGTTCCATGATGATATGTTCCATGGCCTTGCAGACCAGGCTCGTCAGGCTAATGGGGCGGTAGTTCCTGGGGTCCGTGGTGGCTCACCCCTTGTGGAGTGGGATAACCGTTGCTGTGCGCCATTTAGCAGGCACAAAGCATGAGGTGAGACTATGATTGAACATGGTACTTAGGTGGGGTGCCAGTTCGTTGTGTAGAACGCAGCCTGGGATGTTGTCTGTTCCCATGGATGCTGTGTTCTTGGCTTTGGAGAGTGTGGTTTTTACCTGTGCAGCCGTGATTATGGGAACTTTGCATTCTTCCGATATAGAGATGGGCTCTTTAGGGGGTGGGGTGGGGGGTAAGGTTAGCACCGAACCTATCTGCCAGGATGTTGGCAATATCAGTTGGGTCTGTATATTTAGTGCCATTGTGCTGCAACTCAAAGCAGATCTGAGTGCTGCCATTGAGATTCTTGACAAAGCTATAGTCCTTCTCTGATTTTTAGGAGGACCTTTAGAAGGAGAGGCAGGGGAGGAAATGCATAAAGAAATAGATGGTTCTAGAAGAAGAAGGCATCTATACTACAGGCTGTGTGAAGTTTGCTCCTGGAACAGAATCTTTTTAACTGGGTGTTTTCGTTGGTGACAAAGAGGTCTATTTGAAGGGCTACCCATTCTTGGACTATGCTGAGAAATGTTTCCTGATGCAGCTGCCATTCATGGGGATCCACTGTCTGCTGAGGTGGTCTGGTAGAGTGTTCTGAGCCTCAGGAAGGTACTGAGCCCATAAGGTGCAACCCCATAGCATTGACTGTTTCCCATATCTGCACTGCCAACCGGTAAAAGAGGGTAGGAGTGGGTGCCTCCTTGTTTATGTACCATGACTGTTGTGTTGTCTGTTTTGATAAGCAGAACCCCGATTTTCAGTGATATTTGAAGGCCACCATGCCCTTCTGTACTGCAATTAATTCCTTCCAATTTATGTACTTGTGCCTGAACTGCTCTTCTCATTTGCCCTGAGACAGGAGGTGTTGGAAATGGGTTGCCCAGGTTGTATTTGAGAAATCTGTGGTTAAGGTGTTTGGCCCTGAGGGATGAACCTGAATAGGAGACTGTCCTGGTTCTGTGCACATGCTTTTGACCATCAAGTCAATTCCATTTTGAGGCAGGGAATTAGGTGGATTTCTGTTTCTGGGGACTGAGTTCTGGTGCCACAGATTCTTGAGGTACCACTGAAGTTTCCTCATGTGCAGCCTGGCCAGAGGGATCATTAGTATACAAGATGCCACGCAGCCCAGTGCTCTGAGGAATTCCATGTCTGAGAAGCATTACCTCTGCATAATGTCCTGGAAGTACTGGGTTAAGAAGGAAGCCTTGTCTGGGGGAAGAAAGCCCTTCCATAAGGAGGAATCCAACAGTACACCCAGGAACACTGTCCTGGTGGAAGGGTTTGTATTGGATTTGCTGAGGTTTATGGTGTACCCTAGAAACGAGAGCAGGATCTGGGTGAAGGCCAGATACTTGAGGAGTTTGGACTGACTTGTGTCCTGAATGAGGCAGTCATCCTGATAAGAGTAAATTTTGATGCCTCTTGTTCTGCTGAAGGCGATCACAGGGATCAGACATGTGGTGAGGACCCTGGGAGCAGTAGACAAGCCAAAGGGAAGTGTGGAGAATTGAAAGTGACTGGTACATGCTCTGAAGCAAAGACAAACTTCTGCAGGAATCTTTTATAGGGATGTGCAAGCAGACATATTTCAGGTCCAAGGTAAACATTAGAGTCTGAGGTGTGATCATGGGAAGAAGCTTTTGAAGAGTAAGCGTTTTAAATTTTGGGACTAGGAGACACTGATTTAGGATGGACAGATCCAGGATACGATGCCAAGAGCCTTCTTTCTTGGGGGCCAGGAATAGCCTGAAGTAAAAACCTTTTCCTATCTGCTGGTCTGGTACTGGCTCCACAGAGCCCTGTGAGCATAGGTTGTGAATCTGAGAAATGGCCTCTGCTCTTTGGTTTTGTGGAACATTGGGGTAACCTGAGAATCTTAATGGTTCTTTGAAAGTGAGCCTGTAGCTGTTTTAGACTACTTTCAGAATACAGTTGTCAGAGACAAGGGACCAGTTTTCCTTGAACAGGGAAAGTCTTCCTCCTATCTTTTCCAGGGTTTGGGGTGGAGGAGGTGTGGAGGAGTAGGGAGTGTGGTGAGTCATTGCTGATCTCTGCTAGGGCCCTGTGGCCTAGAACTCCATGGCCTGGGTGTTCCTGAGGACCACTGCCTTGCCCTCTGTGATTGCTGTTGCTGCCCGTGAGGCCTTTCCCTTCAGGTTTTCCTCTGAATGGGTTTTGATTGGGAGGGAAAAGACCAATGCTTAGTGGGAAAATTCCTCCTGAACCTAGGAGTCTGGACTTGGAGGAAGTCCTTGACTGTTTGCATGGATTTTCCTTTATCCTCCATATTTTTTAAAACAGCTTCAGTCTTTGGTTAAAAAAGGGAGTCTTTATCCAGGGGTGCATCTAGCAGTTTAGATTTGACATGCGCTGCTAATGTCTGTTCCCTAAATCAGGTATGTCTTCTGATGACTGACCCAGAGACAGCTGTTTGAGAAGATGCCTTGAGGGCATCATATCCACAATGCAAGGAGTGCCTAGTTACCTGGAAACTGGTATGGCAGAGATCCAGCAATTCCTTGGCGGTGTTCTTGTCCTCCAGGGAGGAAATCTTTTGCTTCATTTTTTTCCAAAATACTCTATTGGTATTTTATCATATGAAATTGGTAATTGAGGTTCCTGTAGCCAGGGTACATGAAGTGTACACTTTCTTTCCAAATCTGTCAAGGGCCCTGCTTTCTTTACCCATAGGAAGTGGGCTTTTTGAACTAATGGCTCTAACTCCTTTGGGGCCTGGGGTGATAGCCTCTGGGTCAGCAGAGGGATTCTTACAAAGGAACTTATACGAGTCCAGTACCTTGTAAAACCTGTGTGGTTTACGAGGAGCTGGAGGAAGAGAGTCTGGATTGAAAGACAATTCTACAAAGACACCTTCTACCACTTCCAAAACTGGAGGGATAGCTAAGAGTTTGTGTTGAGGGAGATCAAGGAACTCCCTGACCCTCTTTTTTGCTTGGGGGTACTCCTGTAAGAAACTGGAAAAAAAAACTCTCTCATGGCATGCAATGTCTCCCAAAAGGTTATGTCCTCAGTGAGTGAAGCAGAAAGCAACACCTCTTCTGAATCAGAATCCTCAAAGGAGGTAAGGAAGGGTTCTTCAATGACAGAGTCCTCCTGATCAGAAACTTCATCTGAATCTGGGGGTTCTGAAGAGGCCTCAGGTGTAGAGTCTCTCTTTCTTTATTCCCGGGGAGAATTTCAGGGCGGGGGTTGCCTGTCTCTGACCAAGGAAATAAGGCCCTCAGCCAACCTGACCAAATCCTGCTGATAACCTGTGGGATGGCAGCCGGTAGGTCTCTGTACACAAACAGAGGTCGAAATCTTTTTAGGTGTAGCTTTTGCCTTGGGCCTATGCACGTCAAATACTCTGATGCTGGTCTCCTTGAAAGAAATAACCGATGTTGGCAGAATCCCTGAAGGAATGTCATCAGGAGAGGATAGTTTACTGGAAGAAGAATCTGCTTAGAGACTCCGGACCCAACTGATGAACCAAACGTCACGGCCTGAGTTGAAGCTGAGGGACCTGACAGCATGTTGCCTCCAAGAGAGTCTCAACAGAGGCTTGCACCACCACCTCGCATGCAGAAGGGGGGTTTGTGAAGGTGCCACTCCTTCCTCTACAATAATCAGCCTTGGGGGACTGGCGGAAGGAGAAAAGGTTGTTGTCCAAGGTCTTAAGTTTGGTTCTTTTTTCCTTTTTTTCTCTTAGGGAGTTAAACCTTGGAATGACTGATGGATGCCATCACACAATGGCAAAGCAAATTGCTGACTAAAGTACTTACACAAGACTTTGGCCCTACACCTTATAGTCATAGTACTGAAAAAGACACATAAATGGCAATTGGGGACACCACGGTTTGGGCCTAAACAAGTGACATACAAGGTATGAAAGTCTCTGTGTGGGGACTTGTTTACCACAATGGAAAGAGTTAAGAAAAAAAGAGTTCACCAATGGGGTACTTAGCTTTAGAAAAATTTCTCACTCTAGTGCAGATTGACCGATGCACTCAACTGCTTTGGGTTCCGACGGCAAGAAAGACTGATGTCATGGCATCTGCTGGCTCCCTTTACACCCAACCGTCCTGACATCAGGGTAGGACATCCGCCAGCTCAGGGAGGTAGTTAGGCCGACCAAGAGCTTCTAAAGCAGGAAATCCCATAAGTCATGACTACAGCAGTGAAGCATGAAGAACATCAAATCTTCAGAACTGAAAACAGTAAAGCTATAGCTCTTCCCATCTAGATCTCTCAAGTCTAAGGACACATATATCTTGCCCAAGTCCACAGACCAAACAATAAACATGGTGAAACAATGCACTCCTCATATTTATCCAAATGTTGGAATATTCTCACACAAAACCTAAGCCAAATTATAAAACCAAAATACTTCAAAACAAGCCTTAGGATCCACATCTTGGATTCAAAACGATGTTCCTACTATTCTTCGCTTAGCTAAATGCTACTAAAACCCTATCCATTTGTAGTGGCCTTTTAGTCTTATTGCATAATCTAAGCTTCTGGGCTTCCATCAGAAGACCCAATAGCTTAACCACACCTAGAAATTCTTAGAAACAATCTGCTGTCTAGCAGTAATGCCCTATAGAAATTCTACTGCACCTGTCTATTAACCTAATGAAGGTCTTAACATTACCACTGCTACTTAGTAAAACTGAAATGTTGCTCTGTGGAATATAATCATATCTAGGATCCACCTCTTTTCTGTTTTTTCTTTATATACTAATATTTGTATCTTGTATGTGATATTTAACATTCACCATTTTGCATTGTGTTGTATTGTATGACATCTTATAAGATTTGTTAACTGTGGCACTTTTCTCCCTGAGCCTTTGGACATTCCTGGTAAACAAATGTTAATAAATAAACAAACAGTGGTTGGCTTGAAGGATGCATAAATCCTGCAGTCTACTGTGAAGTCAGCCACTCAAACATTTTAAACAGCTTGTACACTCGTCTTACGAGGGAATCTTTGTACCACATTTGCATTGACAGAATGAGACTCTCTTCTGATCTCAGTCATTTAATCTATTACTAACTTCAGAATAATTAAAAGCAGGAACCTTAGCAACAGCCAGTAGCAAGCAACTGCAAAAAGTACTAAGTTATGAAATAACTTTATTCACTAAAATGGTACCAAGAAGAGCAGGGGAGGGCAACCTGTGTGAATTCTAAACTGACAGGAAAATCTCAGCAAACTAGAAAAAGGAATGGACTGCCTTGACTGAAAGTAAAGCAGAAATGACAGCTCAAAATTATAAACATTTTGCACAGAAAACATCCTGTATCTGAGGAGTAAGCTGGGGCCATTTTTACAACAACTGACTTCCATGTATGGCTTAAGAGATCTGGAAAGGGGTCCTTAGTTGCCAAGTATTATGGTTAAGGGAAAGGACAAGAGTAGTCTGAGAAAGTTTTATGAGCCAGGTTTACTAAATCCTGCTAGACTAGAAGTAATGGAGATGAAAAGAAAGTTATGTACTTACAATAATGCTATCATTAGATGTCTTCTCTTCTGTCCTTCTCAACCTGTGGGTTTTCAAAATCAACACTGGTACCTTCTGAATCTTTAATCCTGGAGCTATGCCCCTCCTACCCATAACTTCACGCTCTCTCTTCAAATTGAGCTTGTTCCACTGATGCCTCAAGAACAATTGACAAAGGGAAAAACAATTTATACAGAAAACAGGTAAAGGGCAGCAAGAGGGTCTTCTCACATATGGCTTTGGCGCTAGTCCATACAGCCAGTCAGGAGCCACAAACAAAAGTAACAATTTGGAGGGAGGATGGCTGAGAAGGCTGAGAAGGAAGGAAGAAGACAACATAGATCTGCTGTTAGAGTACGTACATAACTTTCATATCAAATGTCTTTTCTGTCCATCTCAACCTGTGGGACAAAGTCTCCAGCTAGTAGCAGTCTCAGAACTGTCGTAGGAGAGAACATTCCAAAAAATGGTGGAACCAAAGGGAGGCCTAGACTAATTTGTAATGTGACACAAGGGTATGAGTTTGAGGCCAAGTAGTTGCTACACAAATGTCATCAGCAGAAGGCTGAGTGAAAAAGGCAGCTGAAGTTGCAGCCACTCTAGCGGAATAAGCTCTAGGCTTAATAGGCAAAGAAATTCCTTTTAGGGAGTATGCAAAGCAGATTCAACTGGAAAGCCATCTGAATAGGGTCACTCAACACAGGCTTACCAAACTGTGTTTTGGAAAAAACAAAAAGCTGGCCAGACTTTCTGAAATGTTTGCTTTAGTCCAAATATAATCTCAGTTGTCAATGAACAATGCAGCAAATATTGTCCTATACACCTACTCTTTTCTATGGACCTCTCTGGGGGAAGAAGTGGGAGGAGACACAGAAGAGATGGGTTGGGCCTAAATGCAGGGGACCCATGAGACCTAAAGATGTGAGCTGTCCTGGAGCAAGGTGATGCGCAGCCAAGAACGCAGAAGGCAGGACTGATCAGGATGGATCTGTAGCAGCTGCCAAGGCTCCCACCTAAGAATAGGAGAGGATCCTCTCTGCAACACCAAGGGCCAAAACTGAAGCCAAACAGATGAACCTGGCACCTCTCTGATCCAAGGACCTGAGCAAGAAACTGGTGTCTGGTGTCAATTCAGGAGGCACCGATGTGAAGATTGGACGCTATCTAGGGCGAGTGGGAGGATGGCATAACGGTTAAGGTGTTTACCTTATGAACACAAGGTGCAGGGTTTGATTCTCACATGGGGTAATTGGCTAGGCTTGAAATGGCCCACAAGGGTAGTTAGCCTAGTACTAATCTATACAACTATAATATATGAAACTATGAAGACCTGATGGGAAAAGACAAGCCTGAAACCCAAAAGGTCAACTCTGACTGGTTCAGACACAGCTAGATTTGAGATCATCAAGGACAGTGCTGGCATCTAATGTGAATAGACAATCAGCACCAACAAGAAGGAAGGCAGCAGGATTGCTGAATCTGAGATCCTGGGAACAAAGGGCAACAGGGGAAGAACAAGACTTGGAACCAAAGGAGCCACAGACTCGGACCTTGAAGCTGAGGAGGTATGGCTGTTCCCCCAAGTTCTTCTGTGCCTGAAGAAAAGAATGCATCAGCTGTTCCAAACTGTAATGTTAAGGCTCACAACTGAACTGGTGGACTTAGAAGTCACGGAAGATGGCTTAGACACTTTCTTGGCCACTGGATCCAAGGTTCCGATACAGAACGGTGAAGATCTAATTTGGATGGGAGAAGATGATCCTGAAGAAAATTCAGCTGGGGTAATGGGACAAAAGGGAGGGGTGAACCCTTCCCGATGACCTGGAAGGGTCCTTGGAAAAGAACAGACTAGGGATACTACGGGTAGGAGAATTGTGGAGCTCTAAATCCATGACAACAATAATGGCTATTTGGGGGCCAGATGGCAAGGATGGACCCATTGGAGTGGAAGCCAGAAACTTAGGGTCCCGGTTGGCCCTCAGTGGGATAGGAAACATGTTTGTGCTCTTCCTTGTCTTTGGATTTAGGCCTAGCAGACACTTTTGTTCATTCTCTCTTTGTTCTTCCTACCTTGCTTTTTTACTGGAAGAGGAAGGAGCAGAAGTGTCTGAGGGCTGGAGAAGGCCTTTCATGACAGGCTTGGTCCTAATATCTGCCAGAGCTCTGGCAAAAGTGGCACAGGTCTGGCACTTGATATCCAGGTGTGCCATGACCAGGCAATAGATGCACTTGTTATGGGCTTCCTGTGGTGGCAGCCTATGCCTGCACGTGACACACTTCTTGAACCCCAAAGCTTTCACCACAATAAAACAGCAAATACAAATAGGAACACACAAAGAAGCTTAAATTATAATCTAGTAAAATCTACCTACAAGAACAGCTGCTATACTACTACTACTAGGGAAAACACACAATAGCAAGAGTTAAGTACACTTATGTGCATTTATATATATATATATATATATATATATATATATATATATATACACGTATATATATATATATATATATATATATATATATATATATATATATATATATATATATATATATATATATATATATATATATATATATATATATATATATATATATATATATATATATATATATATATATATATATATATATATATATATATATATATATATATATATATATATATATATATATATATATATATATATATATATATATATATATATATATAAATATATATATATATATATATATATATATATATATATATATATACGTATATATATATATATATATATATATATATATATATATATATGTGTGTGTGTGTGTGTGTGTGTATTACCAATAACTACACAAACACCTAACTCCCTATACTAAACACTAAAGATCACATATTAACATGCTAAAACACTAACACTCCCAACAACCTACACTAATCTACTAAAAAGTACAAAACACTTCAGAAAAGTAAATAACAGAGGCAATAACAAAAGCAATTAAGAAGAAAAAAGGCACTTATTTACAGGACCTCTAGGATCATGATCTGTCAGTGATGGTGGCAAACGAGATCTCAGGTGAGAGAGTTATGGGTAGAGAAGTAGGAAGAGCTCCAGGACTGAATATTTTGAAGGTGCAGCATCAGATCGGAGTCAGAACTGATAACCCACACGTTGAGATGGACAGAAAAGACACTGGATGCTACAAACATCATTGCCTCTCTGCTGTGCTAAGCATTTTCCCAGCTATTGTAACAAACTGATTTGACAAGACACACTAACAATATAAATCCCTGTCTAAAGATCTCATGGTTGACCCCATTACCTATCCTGCTTTTCTAAAGGGGTGTAGAAGTGCAGCTGCCCTCAGGTGTACCAAATCAGAGAGCACAACAGTTGCCAGATGGAGAAGGAGGGCGTATCTGCAATTCTAAACAATATTTTCTGTCTTTTTAATTTCTCCTAGTCTTTTGGGTTTCTAATACCATGATGGGAATGGACCGCATTCCTAAGTCAAAGTATGATTTAAGTTCATGAAATTAGTACTGTTTCAGATTTTGGTGTTGGCTAGAATGCCTCCTTGTGCAATTCATATGGAGTTACATGTATTGATAACATATCTAAGTACAATTGTAAATTATTTTTTATAAGACCCTTCACTTCTACTACTACTGGAACTGTCTGAGAATCCTTCTTCCACATTACCCTCATTTCTGTCTGCAAATCCTGGTATTTTATGATGATCTCTCTCTCTCTGTACATAAGACACTGCAGTCACTGGGTATAGCAATTTCAATGATCAATGCTACTTTTGTCTTCTTTTCATGAACTACTATATCTGGTTTTCTTACATCTATTTTTTTAACTGTTGGCAGTGGGCGATCCCATGTGATATAAACTTCATCCATTTCTATAGTGTAATATTATAAAATATTATAATGTTTGCACAATCCCCAATGCAACCATCTTGTCACATTATTCTGCCTTTCAGTATACATTCCTTCTGCCATTAGTATATCACAACCAGCAAAAAGATATGCAACTGCTTCCAATACTGTTTTACAAACTCACATCTGTCTGTTTCTCCCACATGTTCAATGGACTTTGTAAACCAGCATGTACATAGTCCTCTATCTTGAGCTGCCAATAGTAACCTTTCGACTTCTGGTTTAAATTCACCTTTCCTTAACCATTCCTGTGTTCGATCATGATCAACATGAGGTTGCAACTGTATTTATGCATTTTCCACATTTCTTGCCTTCTCATCTGATCCTTCACCTTGTATTCTTTCTTTTTTTTGGCACATTCATTTGCTGTCTGATTTTTATCTACTGGTTTGATTTGCATACCTGCTTCTGCTAAAGTAAGAAGGGAGGTCATCTTGGACTTATTCTCCTCATGTTTCAAACTTTTCACTATGTCTTGTGAGGACAGCAGATATGTATGCAGTCTCATAATTGCAGATCTATACATGTAATCAATTTAGAGGAGGCCCACCCCTCCTTCAGAATGGGGAATATATAATCTTGGTATGCACTGATATTTATAAATCATTTGATGAGCATGAAGCATCCTTGTTTTCTTGTTGAACCTATCAAACACCTTTTGGGGCCAGTCGATCACTTCAAAACTGTAAGTTAGGGCAGGAACAGCAAACTATAGTCTGGACTTTGTTCCCTCATGTCAATGCTGTTTTCAGAATTAATTTTATTCTAAAATATTCCTTACTAAGTTTTATTCACATTTGCGCATGTTTTATTGTGATCACTCATCAATTCCCAAATATTTATACACTCCCTCTTGCTCAAGTCCTTTTATAACACATTCCTGTCCCAAACTGATGTTTTCTTGGTGCTGCAGCTTTCCTGCTTTAAAGGTTGCTTTTGCACATTTATCAATACCAAAATGACATTCTTATATCATCTGAAATAGTTTTGACCACTTGCATGTGTGCTTTCAGTTCTTCATATGGTGAACTACACAGTTTTAAATCATCTACAAAAAGAAGAGGAGAAGTCTTCACGCACTGTTTTCTGGCGTCTAAATTGTAGACATGACCTAATCTGTTAAATTGACTGCTTAATGGGTTAAGGACAAGACAAAAGAGCAGTGGTGACAGTTACCCTGGAATATCCCCCTTTGAATTTGTATCCCTGAAATAATAATTTGTCCTTTATCATGGCTTAAATGCAAAAGTGGTTTGTCACTGTTTCATGGTAGCGGTAATGTAATTGATCAGGGTAGAGTGTATCTTAGACACTTTTAAGCACTTTTTTATGCATGAATGTGGGATACTGTCAAATGCTTTTTAGTAGTCTATCCATGCCATACTTAGATTCTTCCCCTTTTTGCAGTTCTCCATTATAACTTCATTTAACAACAAATGATCCTTTGTTCCATATTACTTTCTTGTGTTATACCCTTTTGTGCTATTGCCATGACTTGAGTTTTCTTCTAAATGAATATAAACTCTGTTGGCATCAATTCCAGTGTATAGTTTCTACATTGTTGGAAGACAGGGTATTGGTCTATAGTTTTTAGGATAGCTTGCAGGTTCGCTCTTAAGTAGGAGCATGGTTTTTCCCGTTGTTAACCAGGCTGGTGTCTGTTCGGGGTGTGCACATAAACAGTTTTTACTTGTGGCTAAATCTTCGTACAAAGATGTTAATGCTTTTCAGCCAGAAGTTAGGTACTGCATCAGGGCCTGGGGTTTTCCATTTAGGGGCTTTTCTTAACTTTGTTTCAATCTCTCTGGCCGTTATATAATCCCATTTCATATCTTGCACATTTGAACTTCTTATCCTTTGTTTTACTTCTTCTATCCATTTAGCATCTTTGTCATGTTCCATAGGATCTTCATAGATATTTTTCCACAATGTATCTATTTCTTTTTTTTGGTGGTGTTTTGATTCCTTTTGCCTTATTTCCCAGTTCTCTATAAAATGTTTTGGGTCATCAGTAAATTGCTTATTTTGTACTTTTCCTTTATATTTATCTGCATATCTTCTAACTTTTTCTGACTGTGCTGACATTTTTAGTTTACTATATGCGATAGTGCACAATATATTCATAGGTTTATAAGTAGGTACTAGGCTATTGGCCCTGGGGTGAATTTCCTATCTCCCATCCAATCAAGATTTTTCTTGAAGAGTGCTAATGAGGAGCTTTGTTTGATATAGATAGGTAGTTTGTTCCAGAGTATGGGAAGTCTCTGGGACAGGAATCTATCCCTCCAGCATGTTCTGTTTATTGGGGTGACTAGGTTTAGGTCCCTAGACCGTGTAGCTCATAGGGATTGGGATTTCATTAAGTGGAGCATGTCTAAAAGCTCTGGGTGTTTGACATAGCTTTGTGTGTTAGGCAGAGATTGCCTCTGAATAGGCGATATGCAACGGAGTAAAGCTGCAGTTTTTTGAGATGGTCTGCATAGGGCATCTGTTTGAGGCCGGTAATCCTCTTTGCGAGGTATTTCTGTGGCCTTTCCAGTTGTTGTAGATGTCTTGTGAGGTACATACCAAAAGGGGCATCGTACTCTATAATGGGTCTAATGAGTGATGAGTAGAGGGGAACAATGACCTCTTTTTTCCTGGATGAGAAACCTTTTGTGATGGTGTGCCAAGTAGAAGGATTTCCTGACTACTGTGGTGATGTGATTATCAAAGGAGAGACTACTGTCCACCTGTGTCCCAAGGTCTCTTATTACACTTTCAGTGTTAAGTAGACTACCGCCTATGTGGTAGTTCATGGGTACTGAGTTTTTACCAAAAGGGATGACAATGGACTTTTTGGCATTGAGCTTGAGGCCATGACTTTGACACCAGGCATCTGACTCAGCGAGGCCCTTTTGTAGGATGTCCACATCTTTTGGAGTTTTGATTATGGCTCCTAGTTTGCAGTCATCTGCGAACTTCATTAGCCAAAGACCTTTTGTGTTGGCCTGTACTTCAGAGAAGTAGATACCAAACAGGAGAGGACCCAGGACTGAATCCTGTCGTACTCCAGTTGTCACTGGTCTGAAGTTGGATTTCGAGTCTGCTACTTTCACAGTGTGGGTTCTGTCAGTGAGCCAGTTGGCAACCCATCTTGTGACATAGGGATTTATACCTAGTTTAGTGAGTTTATCTATAATTCCAGTGTGGGGGATGGTGGCAAAAGCATTGGCGAGATCTAGATAGGCTGTGTGAACCACCTTACCCTCATCTACAGCTTTGGTGACTGCTTCAAAGAAGTCTATCAGGTTTAGGAGACATGATCTGCCTTTTACAAACCCAAACTGGGTGGGGTCCTGAGTTTGGAGATTACCAATGTCATTGTTTATAAGTTCCATGATGATACGTTCCACAGCCTTGCAGACCAGGCTCGTTAGGCTAATGGGGTGGTAGTTTCCGGGGTCTGTGGTGGCTTCCCCTTTGTGGAGTGGGATAACTGTCGCTGTGCCACCATTCAGTGGGCACATAGCCTGATGTGAGGTTATGACTGAACATGGTACTTAGCTGGGGTGCCACTTTGTTCTGTAGTTCATGTAGAACACAGCTTGGGATGTCGTCAGGTCCTATGGATGCTGTGTTCTTGGCTTTGGATAAGTGTGTTTTTTTACCTGTGCAGCAGTGATTACAGGAACTTTGCATTCTTCTGGTATAGAGATGGGCCCCTTAGGGGATGACAGGGGGGTAAAGTTAGCACTGAACCTATCTGCCAGGATGTTGGCAATATCAGTTGGTTCTGCATATTTGGTGCCATTGTGCTGCAACTCGGAGCAGATCAGAGTGTTGCCATTGAGATTCTTGACATAGCTATAGAATGCTTTGTGGTTGTCTTTAGAGTCTTTGGCAATTTTGTTTTCATAACTAGCTTTGGAGGATTTTATGAGGGATCTCAGCTTCTTACTGAGGCTGACCAGGGAGTTTCTCCAATCATGGGATTTTACTCTTTTTTGCAACAGTTTCTTTCTTCTGTTGTAGAGTTTGTTTATGGCAGGGGACCACCAGACTGGCTTCCTTTTTTTGGAGGATAGCATCTTGGTTCTGTTAGGGATTGCACGATCCATGCACTCGTGTAAGTGCTTATAAAGTGCATCTGTGTAGGATTCAGCAGTCATACCTCTATTGTCCGTCAGCATGGGTGTCGAAGTTTGTCACTTCTGTCCTAAGAAGTGTGAAGTTGGCTTTGGAGAAATTTTTTACTGTGGTTTCCCTAATGGGGTAGGGGAGGGATGTGGATGTCTAGGGTGATTAGCTTGTGGTTGGATCTGACCAACGAGGAATTGACCTCTGGTGTGGAGCACCAGTTGCCCATGTTGGTAATAACCAGGTCTAGGATATTGCTGCCCCTGGTGGGGGTGTGGATAAATTGATCCAAGACATTGGAATTTATGAATTCCAGAAAACGTTGAGCACAAGAGTTGGTACATGAGTAGTTTTCCAGTTAATGGTAGGGTAGTTGAAATCGCCCATTATTAGGGTGTTAGGTTGTACCCTAATATTTTCCAGTGTATTAAGAAATGAGGAGTGGGAATTCTGGGGCATGGTGGGGGATCTGTAGCAAGCTACAATTTGGATTGCGGTCTTGCCCAGAGTTAGTTGCACTTGGATAATCTCGGATGCATTATGCTGAGCAACTAGCCTGGAGGTGAGGATATCCTTAATGAATATGGACATGCCGCCTCTGCCTTTAGTGTTTCAGTCCAGGTTAGGTGGCCGAAAGGTGTGGTATGAATTATAGCCTGGTAATGCAGGGGTACTCTCTGGAGCCTTGAACTAGGTCTCTGTCACTGCACAGATGTCGATGTTCTCCATTTTAAGGAGTGCCTCGAGTGAGTGCATTTTGAGGTTTAGACTTCTAGCATTGAGTAGCAATACTCTCAGATTCTTCTTGTCTGTACCTGTTAGGGTGGTGAATTTGTCATTTGAACCTTGCCTAAAAAAGGCTTATTCTGATCTGTTCTGATATGGCACACTGGTTTTATCACGTCTATCTTTCCGAGTATTTCTGTTGATCTGTTCCCTCTTTTATACTCTTCTAACAGTGACACCTTATCTTAATTGCTTTATAGTTTTCTCTTTACGATATATACATGATGGCAATTGATTTCTCCTCTTCCTTTCCCTTACTGCCCTGTGTTTTTGTGGCAAGACGTTACCTGTTATTAATTTGGCTGCATAGTAATATATCCTATTTACTTCAGTTAATTATATTGCATGATTCTTTATGAACAGTTCTAATAGCTGGGTTCATTTTGTTACATCAGACTTTTAACTTTTTGGGTTTTATTGACTTTCTGTAGTATATTTCGTTCATTGATCTTAATATCGCTATCCATCTCTATTAAATCAAGCAACTCTTCTTTTAGATCATTTTTTTCTAAACTAAGGCCATATTTTTTGTTTGCCATTTCCTGCAGGCATTCTATAGAAAGTTCCAGAGCTTCTTCCTGTGCCACATTCTTTTCAGTCTCATCCTGTGCCATCAGTTGCCCCTTCACGTGGGAAATCACTGGCCTATCACTCCACAACATTGACTGCATCAGAGATGCCACAGTTTCCTGTTCCTTCCCTTGATGTGCAACTCTCACTGAATGTTTGTACTGGTTTCCTATGGAAGACTACAAAACATCTTTCTATAGCAACTGATCAGAAGTTTCCAGCTCCACTGGTTTCTCCTTAATTTGGACATCCATTGCTCTATTCTGCTGTGATGTTATCAGTTATTTTTTTTACACTAAATCCATCACTTTGCAGGTAATTCATAACTTTACTTTCTATTTCTTTAACTTCTATAATACTAATCTTCTTTTCCTCTTTGTTTTCTTATTTTTTTGCATTGTACAATTTTCCATATACGGATGCCTTTGTCTGAATTTCTCTTGAAATATCTCTGGTGCTGCTGTTTTTGTATTGATCAGTTTTGCTGTCTCCTTTGCATAAATATTGCACAATATCAAATCTCTTTCTCATTTCCATATTTATTCTTCAGATGTCTCCTTCTCCTGGTGTTTCTCCACACTTGGGAGAGACTGTGTTCCATCATACTGTGATATAACCTGTGTTAGACTTTCTACACTAAATCGTTCACTTCGCAGGTATTTCATAACCTCAACTTCTGTTTTTTTATCTTCTACTTTACTAATCTTCTATTCTACATTCCCCTTTGTGATCTTGTTTTTTGTATTGTGAAATTTTCCATATGTGGATGCCTTTGCCTGTATTTTTCTTTGAATATCTTTTTTTTTTTTATTTTTATTGATTAATTTGGCTTTCTCCTTTACATTAACATTGCACCATATCAGATCTCTCTTTCCCATGTCCATATTTCTTTTTTATACCTTTCAAAAATCTCTTTTGTTCTTTATTTTTTCACACTTCCTTACTCACTTCTGCCAAATGGTCCAAGATTTCTTGGTCTATATAGGTTTTCATAAATCTATTGTATTAACGAACACACATTTAAGCTTCTGGCAGTTTTTCTTGTCCAAATATTTTTCTTTCCTCTAATTTCTCTCTTAATCTTTTTGTATATCTTCTGTCTGGAAATTCTGGGCTTCTAGCACAATAGTAACACAATACATAATTTCTTTCTTGTCCGCAATAATCCACTCCATCGTCTTTACAGCTTTTTTGGCCTATCAAGTTTTCTGATTTTTGTGGACTCTACTACTTCCTTCTACAACGGGGGGGGGGGGGGGGGGGCATCCTCCTCCTGGGCCTGGCCTAGCCCCATTGTAGGAATATTTCCATGTCTTGAGGATTCCACACTGTCATTTTTTCCAGTCCTGGCACCAGTGTGCCTACCAGAATTGGGCACTTTTTAATCCTAAGTCTTGTGCACCCAGCTATCTTTTTTATTTTAAGCTACTTCTGTCCATGATATTTGCTATATAAAATACAGTCTATGTATCAGTGTCATCTTGCTCAGATTTTATGAAAAACAGGGTCCACCTCATGAAGGCACCCACCAAAGACTTGAGGATGAATTAAATTTCAGCAATACTACTCTCCTTTGCTTGCTGATTTACCATCTCTCCATTCGGACTCCATTTTACAAGGGTATAAAAAAATCAGACATGTAACACCAGAGAGAGACTTTGATGCAGACTGATGACCTGACAAGGCATTGCTGATGGTTCTCTCATGTAAAATATTTCCAAGGTGGAACACTGTGGCTATGTCTCCACATGCAAACTTTAGGGCTTCAGCTTCTGGATGTTTTTTAATAAAGCATTCCTGGTTCAGAAGAGTCTTTCCCAATCATGTCAGGAGCCAATGTCTGAAAGCAGCTCTGAACAAAAGTCTGTGACTTGGCCTTCTCAAACGATCAGAAAATGTTGGAGGATAAGGGCAACATACTTGAGAACATAAAGCAGATGTTTCATCCTACCATCTCTCCATGTTCTCCCAAAAATTTCTTACAAAATCTTACACTTTTAATTCTCACGGATCCATGTATATGGTAAGTGTAGAGTGACAGCAGTTCTGGTATTTGCTGTTGTGTCCAATAAGACATTAATGTAAATGGAGTGGGAAACATTTTATGAAGTGCATCTATGATGTTTTGCTTTGCACTTAGAGATATGGCAAAAGCAATATAAGCTAATGACAATCCCAGAAAATTAGCAAAGAAATCAAATTTGCAGCTACAGTAGCAGCATCAATGACCTGTACGACCAGACGTCTTCCTCAGTAATGATCACTTACTTCAACATCTCCCATCCCTAAGGAGAAAGATGAACTCATTTTACAACTCAGTTGTTTCAAATAACATCAGACAAATGGGACACACAAGTCATGGCAATAGTATAGAAGACAAATGTCTATGCAACTCCAAATTAAGAATCTATCCTTGGTACTCCAATTGATCAGATTCTTCTGGCTCTGATTCTAACAAAACAGCTACAAATTCCTGATCATTTCATCACAACAAAGTACAGTGCTCACCATAGAACAATAGAACCACTACTTTCTTACCTGATGCAGGACATCTGGCAACCACAGACATATACCATATCTACTGACATATTCCAGCACATAAAGCTTACAGTCATGTTCTCAGATTTTCCTTTTTTTTTGGGGGGGGGGGGTCTTCCATTATGAATTCACCACCTTGCCATTTGACCTTTGTACTGCATCCGCAGCATTTACTAAATGTGTATGTCCATGTGATATTAATGAGAGCTCACACTTTCCCTTTTCTGGCTGATTGTCTGAACTGAAGTCAGCTCTGCTCATAGCCTCCACCATGCAATATGGCATACTCCAGTGCTTCCAATATTAGGTTAGCTCCAACAATCGAAAGCCAGACTAGTCTACTGCCCATTTAAAATGAATGACCAAGGAAAACTTGGATACAAAATCCTCAGTGATAACTCTGTCAGACAAACTCCGTTCAACACAGAAAACATTTAACAGTAATGACATTCCCCAAAGCTCTGGGCTCCATGCCATCTTGTACCATGATGGTCACAAATGGAAGAACACATATAAGAAAGGTATACTATGGCCTCAGAAACCTAAGGTACCAGAGTTCACAGTCTCTCCAGAATGTTCTTCCAACATCAGTTTTGGCAAATTCTGGTAATGCTACAGACTGCTCCGAACCAATGTATGCCTTTTACTCCTTCACTCCCAAAACAGAACTTGATGACAGTTCATTAGAACAGAACCGGGCAACAGGTTATTCAGACTTTTTTGTGGGAATTGCATCTCTTAAGACCAGAAAGTTCAAGTTCTGGGGTCCTCATTCTAGACGGAACGTAGTGACTACAAAGATATATAAGCTATTTAATTATCATTCAAGTCAGCTTTAAAGGCTAGCAGATGATAACTAGAGACAAAATAGTAGTAATGCAGTACATCAACAAACAGGGGGGGGTACTCAATCTTTTCTACAAACGGAGGCACCCAGTCTTACATTCTATGCAGTCTGATCATGACATTCTGGATAATAACAGATATGCACTCACCATATCAGATGATGTGCAAGACTCTCAACTTCCTCCCCTTATTTTAAGGTTAGCCCCTCAATCCGGTGGCAACTACTGGAGTCCCTTTAAGTTGGGTAAGTATACATCATTGTACAGTGTGGGTTTGCTTCACTGTTTCCTTGATTGTAGGAATGCACTCATTTAATGACAGAGGCAAACAGGTTGGCACCAGGGATAGGCTTGTTCTCCTTGTGTAGGGTGTAATGATATGCAGAGGTGTGTGTGTGTGTGTGTGTGTGTGTGTGTGTGTGTGTGTGTGTGTGTGTGTGTCTGTGTGTGTGTGTGTCTGTGTGTGTGTGTGTCTGTGTGTGTGTGTGCCTGTGTGAGTGTGTGCCTGTGTGAGTGTGTGCCTGTGTGAGTGTGTGCCTGTGTGAGTGTGTGTGTGTGTGTCTGTGTGTGTGTGTGTGTGTGTGTGTGTGTGTGTGTGTGTGTGTGTGTGTGTGTGTGTGTGTGTGTGTGTGTGTGTGTGTGTGTGCCTGTGTGTCTGTGTATATGCAACTGAGCTTAGGAGCTTCAGAGAAGAATACCCAGAAAGAGGGAATGATATACCAATCACAGACCCAATGAAAGGGTCTTTTCAAAGATCCATGAGCATGGTGGGTATATACCTGTTACACTGGACAGTGGGGAAGCACTTTAGTGGGGTTACAAATGGGGAAAAAAAATAAGCAGTATTAAAACCTTCCAAAAGGCAGGAACTGGGGCACAGTCTAAAGAAAAAGGCTCAGTAGGCTTGCACCTGGTGACAAAAGACAGCTAAGTTTGTAATCCTCTCAGAGATTTGGCTTAGCAACTGCTAGCCCTATTTCCTTGAGCAGACGAAACAACCAACTGTGCAGTTTACCAGGACTTAAGAAATCCTTTCAGGAAGAACCTCAGCTTATGCTGCATAACCAGTGTGGGAATTTGATTTCTGCCCATAGAAAGATGATGTGAACTGGTTTAAGGACAAATGTAATACCACTTTGGGGAGAAAATGACAGCTTGTTCTAAAGCACTGGGTTATCAACAAATAAGGGCCTAAATCTCAAATATCTTGTAAGAAGAGGTAATACCCACAAAGAAAAGCATTTTCCAGAAGACGACCTTCAATGTGCCAACTTGCAGGCTTGAATAGTGCACAAGCAAGCTTAGCAGCCATAAAATTCAAGCCCTAATGGGGTAAGCAGTTTTTCAAAAGACAGGGGGATACATAAGCCCTTTACAGAACTACTTGACAAGCTAATGTCACAATCCTGTTCTTTTTGCACTTAAATTTTAAGAGGCGGTCTTGGTGCTTCAGTCTTTTGGTGAATTTAGGCTTCCTGACCCAACCCTTACTTAGCTGTCAGTCCCATTCTGCAAGATCCACCACCCCACCCTCACATTAAAGACTGAAGAACTAATACTAGAAAGCATTAATTATTGCAGAACTAAAAATATACATTACTAATAAACTCACAGACCTTAATGCTAATTGTATGAAATTAGAAACAATGAACATTTGCATGTTATTTGTGAAGCAGCACTAAAACTGGACCACTTAGAATACACGACTTCCTGAAGTTGATAAGAAGGCACTGTGGATACAAGAGCTACTTTGTAACAAGATGAACATTTCATTTTACACAACTGTAAATGTTATACGGAGTACTTCTGTGATGCTGCACTTTGTAAATTAAACAACAGATGGGGGATACCTTTTTCAATAGAGAATGAGAAACTTATTTTACCCATGTAAATAAGAGGAATGAAATATGTTTTACTGAGCATAATGCACCATTTTCCTTTGTACACGATCATTATGATGAAGCAAATGCAGCATTATAACTGGATCATGGAAAATAAGGGCAATTTTATAAAAACCTAATACTGAGAAGTTATAGGAAAATGCAAGCAGGAAAATATTTCATTTTATTTTACACTATTGCATATGTAATTATGTACTATTCTGTGATGCAGTGCATGACAGAACAGAAGGGGAAATGTAAATGTATTTTACTTGTATAATGAAAGATACTGGGATGGGGGAAGCTGTTACATACCTGTGCTGCAAACTTTTATTTTGCATTTTATGATCACAGGGAAAGAGCACATAGCATTTTGAAATGATGATCAAGAAAAACAAAATTCAGAATTGAAGTGCTGATATATTTCTTTGCAGCAAGAAACATGAATGAACACTGTTATAAGCATGTGTGTACAATACAACAATAATACAGAAGTTGGTGGAAAAAGTTTAAAGTGTGAAAGTGTCACATTTTGATTTGAATTTATGTATACAGTTAAAAAGTACCTCTGCCTTTGCAACATGCTGTTGTGTACAATAAGACATTAATGTAGATTTGAATGGGAAACACTTTACAGAGTCTATCTGTGACATTTTACTTTGCATTGGTAGATATGGGGAAAGTAGCCAAGTTATGGATTCCTGTGCACACAGTAAGACAACAATACAGACAAGGATGGGGAACAGATTTCACATAGTGCAGTTCGGACAATTTAATTTGCACTTTGTGGCTATGGGGAAGCAAGGCACAGCATTTTAAATTGACTGTGGAAAAGCTACATTTGGCATTGTATTGTTAAATTAAAAAGAAAGGACAGATTATTAGAAGAAAATTGTATCTCAGAGTTTACAAGACTTTCCTCCTCAATAATATTAATGTAAAAAAATTCTGTGAGCTGTCATATCATTTTGAAGATTTATTTATCTGCATACTAGTTTGCTTTGATCTTTACTGATTGCAAATGGGCTTGCTTTGATGTTGCTTGTCTTACAGAAGTATCTTTGTAACTAAAGCAATGTGTCGCCTTTTCAGGTGTGCACAAGCAAACACACAGGCAAAAAAAATGATGACAGCCTTCAACAGTAGCTAAATCTATCTCCCCCACCCCTTTGAAAGGATCATAAAGTGCAAAATAAAATTTTGCAGCACATGTGTAATATCTTTTCCCCCATCCCCTCCATAAACTGGGAGACTTATACAACCCATAACTCACTTGCTCTTGAATTTGACAAATAATGAAGAGCTCAAGGGGTTTGCTCTACCAAACTGTAGGGAAGCAAAACATCTGGCATAGTTATATTCAGTATTGCACATTTCAAGCTACAAATGTATTGAAAAATAATTTTGAGGGGGTCATTATTAAAACAAGGTCTGAAAAACCTCATGCCGAAGATTACTAGAAATTGTGATAAATTACACTGTTTGAGAAGATGCAAAATCCAGAACAGTATGCTTGTTTTAGAAAGAAAGAAACAACAAATAAATGAAAAAAAACTGTAATAACTACTAAGGATATCAATAATATATGGAAAAATGATCTTGAGACTACATACATGTAAATGGAATTAATTAGTAACTTAGCTAAAGAGTATAAACCAAAAAAAAGAAATTATGTTCTTACCATAACGTTCCATCTGAGTAGTAGACTTCATTCTTCTGCACATATGGGTATACGGATCCGATTCGCATCAGAGCCGGCAAAACTTTTCAAGCATCAGCTCCAAGCTCCTCCCTTACCTATATTACATCTCTTCCTCCTATCTAGCCCAAGATCGAGTTTGCTGACACTAAATGGCAACATAACCACAATCCTAAACAGGAAAAACCTGAAGAGTGAGGGGGATGGAGGGAAGGAAGATGCAGGGAGGGAAGATGCAGAAGAATGAAGTCTACTACTTAGATGGAACGTTATGGTAAGAACATAACTTCTTTATCTGAAGTAGTTGACTTCATTCATTCTGCACATAAGGGACAGAGCCCCCAGCTACTAGCATTCCTGGGAGGCCCCTATGGAAGGATATTTCTGAGCACCGCAGAGCCAAAGGATGCTCTCCCTCTAGAAATAAGATCCAATTTATAATGAGAGATAAATGTGTGCCGCACAGATATCGTCTAACAGAACTCTTGACCAGAAAAGTTTAAAAACACTTAACACGACAACCAAACGTGATGTAAGGGAGGAAAAAGGGAAGGTATAGACACTCAGCAATTGGCAACAAAGGACCAAAAACCTTACCAACTAGCTAGGAGCTCAGAGACCACGATGCTGACTCAGAGTGGCAAACGAGATCTGGGGATAGATAGGAGGAAGTGATGTAATATAGGTAAGGGAGGAGCTTGGAGCTCGGAACTGATACTTGAAAAGTTTTGTCGGCTCGGATACGAATCGGAACCGTATACCCATATGTGCAGAATGAATGAAGTCAACTACTTCAGATCATGCTGCGTCTGAAATTGTTTCAGCTTACATTTTTTTCCAACAAACATTATTAATAATGCAGTAAAACCTTTAAACATCAAATAAATTGGCAGAAAAACAAAAACAAATTATGAATACTTTATCACTGAAAGTAGAAACAATGGGCAACGCATAAACAGATTAACAACAATACTAACAAATACAATGATGTACACAGGAGAAGAGAGGGTATATCATAATGTCGCATTACAAATCAGATGTACTATAAATCATGATTGCCTGTAATTGCAATAAGTACGCAGTCATCATATACACCTGTCTCTACTACAGATACATGTACATTTACCAAAAACAACCGTAACTTTAAGAGGATTCCAAGCCTCGGATGATAGTTTATCAGTGATTACTGTGATTACCTTGGTCAGAAAGGTTTGTTAATATATTTGGGAGTCTAGGAAGCTTTACATGAAGATTAGAGAATCTGCCCCCCCATTTATGAGCCAAGCTTTAAGTTTAAATTCTGACAGCCGGATGGGGATTTTCCACTCTAAGGCAACATAGGCTCTAATTACAGAGAATTATAATATCCATGATTTTCATAGCACACATTTAGTATGAGGTGTTTGAAAAAATATCCCCCACAGATTTGCAGCATGGTATATCAGTTCGCAAAATATTCCTTCTCCACGTTACAACTGCCCTCCATAATTGTAAGACTGAGGGGCAATCCCAGAACTTATCACTAATACTAAGGTTGGAAGTCCTGCATATTGGGTATTTAGTACTGATGTTCATGCTTCCAGATTCATTCATTCTTAAATGGTACCAATAACCTTGATGTATATATGATCAAGTTAAAATACGCATTTTCTCAAAAACTTAGGGGTTTCTTCCTTGCCACTCATCATCCCAAGTAAAGAAAGTACAGTTATTTAAGTAAACTTACAATAACAGTTGATGTTTGAATGATCAGTACTGTGGTAGTCTCAGCTAAATGTATTAAATCCTGCCAAGGATATAACAGCCGGACAGCTTCTAAATCTTCAGGGCACCTTCCAGGTGGTCAAAATATTGAGCAGCTCGGGCTGAGCTGCCCAAATGACAAATTTGGGCACCAAATCTTTCAGAGCTTTCCTGCCAATAGAAGGAGGGAGGCTGAGCCACGTAAGGACAACGCTAGGAAAAAAATAAATAAGCACAACCTGGCATAAACACACCAAAATGTAGATGGAGGGAGGGAGCAGCTATTACAGTAGTGATCATTCAAACATCTACTTTTATGGTAAGTTAACTTACACAACTGCACTATGTTCTTCATATTGATCAATACTGCAGTAGCCTTAGCAATATGAGTAGGATTACCCTAGTTTATTTTCATTTGGGTGGTGGAAGGAGAACAGTCCAGGAACCCCTGGAGAATGGCCCTAGCAAATCCTGAAATAAACAGAGAAAGAATCAAGTCTATAGTGTTTGTAAAGGTATGTACAGAGGATCAAATTGCTGCTTCTATAATACTTCTAGAATCCAACCCCTTTCTAAAAAGCCACACATGAAGCCAAGGCCCTAGGAGAGTGGCCCTTATCCCTGCATAAATAGTTTTGCTGTGGTACGTATAATAAAAGATAGTCTTAGATAACCATTTTGAAATAGTGTGTTTTGACACAGGTTGTCCCCTTCTTATCTTCACAAGAAATAGACAAGTGATCCGAAGACAAAGATTTAGTTCTGTCAAGATAGTACCCGAGTTGTGCGGACATCACTATGGATCATATATCACTATGTATGGAGTATCCTTTCTCCTTCATTTTTGGGTTCAAGAAAGAAAACTGGGAGATAAAAATAAGGATTAATTCTTAAAAAAAAAAAAAAAAATTTTTCTTGTGGAAAATGAGCTAAGGCTTACTCACCATAAGAGCTTGCAACTTAGATCTTTTCTTGCAGAGAGCAGAGCAGTCAGTAAATCTGTTTTCCATGTTAAGAACCTCAAGTCAGCCAGATTAGCTGGTTCAATTGGAGCAAGGGTTAGCTTCTCTAACACAAAATTAAGATCCCAAGGAAGGACCACAGGTTTTCTTGGAGGGCTCTTATGCAAAAATAAATAAAAAAAAAAAAACATTTTGACATGAGAGTGCATTGAAAGAGTTGGATCTATGGACATAATTTCTTCTGTTTGTAGAAGTCATTTTAAATTTGTGCATATTTTTCTGTATTTGTTCTAAAGCATTTGCTACTGCACTTGAGCTCAAAGCCAGTTTGCTATACATTAAGAGGATTTTATTCTGCACTCTGGTGAGAGCAAAGGGCTGATTCAACCCATCTGACTTGGGAACTGCTGGTGGAAGGTTTATTGTGTGTTTGTCTAACTGGCTTGAGGACCTTACTGTGTAAAAGTCTTTCATCCTGTTGGTATAAAAGCCTTATATTTGTGAGATTGTGTTCATTTATTCAGAGCTTCCCTGTGCCTGGCTTGGATGAACTACAAGACCCTTGGACTGCATCTAAAGCCATCCGTGAACCTACAAAGCTGATCTTTGTACTTTTTTCACTTGCTGGAACTGTCTCAGTGCTATTTAACAGTTCTGTGCTACATTCATTGATTTGTTAGAATTTATAACCATTGTTCAGTATATGCACTTGTTAAAGAAACACCATCTGTTTGTTACTGTACTGCTCTTAGATCATATTTTTACAGTATCCTGGTATTTCCTAACCTCCTCTGATACTGCAAAAGCTTCTCCAAGTTTGATAAAGTTTTCATGAGTTTGCCAAAATATTTCTAACTTTTGCAAAGTTTTTCTGTGTTTGTAGAAGTTTTCCTACATTTGCACACATTTTTCTGAATTGGGAATAGTTCTCAGGGGTGTGAACTTATTTCCAAGGATTTCTGATACTGCAGGAGTTCTGCCTTTTGTTGTAAAGCATGTGTTACTGCACTTGAGCTCAAATCCATTCTGTTTTACATTATTCTGGTGGGAGGAGAGGGCTGATTCAACCCATACGAATTGGGAATTACTGGTGGAAGGCTGCTGTGTTTATTTGACTGGCCCAAGGGCTTAACTGTGTAAAAGTCTTTCATCCTGCTGGTATAAAAGCATGTGCAAACATGGTTACCAGTGCCTTGTATATAAGCAAATCTCTGCAGTTTAAAATAATCTATGGGAAACACTATCTTTAGTCACCCACTGTTCATAGCTGCTTGAATAGCTGCCGGTTTGTGCAGAGGGCAGCAGCACTGTAGGTCATCCTATAGTATCCTACTAAACATTCTCATTTAGACCTTTAAATGACTCTCTCCTCCTCCTTCCCATCTACTAAGGATCAGTTATAACAGACAGAGGGTTTCCCTGTAGCCTGCTGGATATGGGCATCCTGATGCAGTGTAGTAACTGCTTCATGTTCACTGACAACCATTTAATTTTAGAAAAGACAAACACAGTATGTGAGTGATGTAGCTAGACAAAGTCACTGGAGGCAAAGCTCTCATATGCGCACACGAAAAATGCAAACCAGACTGTCAGCATTACACCCAAAACACTCAGTACCAACACTAAGGAAAAAACACATAGGCTCACATATGCAGAGGTATGTCTTTAAACCACAAGTACCAGTATAACACAGTCATAGTCCATGTGAGCATAAATGACCCAAGATGTACCTCACTAGACTGTGTGAACAGAGACATGAAGGATCTCTCTAAATGTGTGTCCCCAGAAGGAATTCATCTAATCTTGAGTAACATCCTACCTTCACAAATGATGATGCCTCAGTACCAGTAGAAAAAACTGACTTCAACAACTGGATTAGTTTCTGGTGAAACAAAAAGGGGATCCAATATCCGTCAGCCTGGTGAGACATTACAAACCATGATGTTTTGCCAGAGATGGTTTGCACTTCTTAGCACTTGGTTTTTGGATATTGGCAAAAACTATCTATCTCCATAGTGCCTTTTTAGGCCTTGCCAAGTTGTTAAACGTTCCAACATAAAAAAAATCACTCATAACCACCTAAAGGTATTGCTGCTCAATGCTAGGATTTAAATAAAAAACTGCACTCCCCAAAGGCACTCCTCACACTGGAGAACAGATATATGTGCAGCCACGGAAGCATGGTTCAGAACCATAGACAGAACCCCGGTTGTCAAAGGCTACAATGCCTTGCATACATTTTGATCCTCCTCAGCTCAGGATAAAAGAGAGGAGGTGTCTCACTGTTCATAAAAGACAAATACTCCACTAGACTAGTCCAACAACATGACTTTCTTGAATTGCTCCATGCCCACTAACCATAGGTGTGACCCCTATCATATCCTTGCTTGCTACAGATCCCCTAACATGAGTCTGGAAAACCACACCTCCTACATAAACCTACTGGAATCTCTTAGCCTAACACCCTATTTATGGGTGACTTCACCTACCCCTCCAAAATCTGGGAGACTTGTACAAGCCATAAGTCACTTGCTCAGACGCTTTTGGACTTCATCAATGTAAACACCCTGGATCATTTAGTTCTCCAGCTAGACATACAATTATCCTAGACCTGATAGTCATGAACATGGGGGGATGCTGCTTCCTCCCATGCATTAACCCGTCCCTGGTAAGACCTGACCACAAAATGATCTCCTTTAGTATTAAAACTAACCTAGAACCTCCCTCAAACTCCAAATCCGTTAAGAATTTGCAAAGGCCAATTACCTCAAATTAAGTGACAGTTTATTAAACTTCCAAGCCCCTTCATACCCAGATGACATTGAGGCCTAATCTGTGCTGTACACGAAAGCACTGTACAACCATATTCATAGCTACACAGAGAAGACAGTACCGGTCTGAGTCAAACCTATTATTACTTGCAAAAATAAACTACACTGGCGGACCCCTAGCATAAACAGGCTATTCAACAAAAGAAAAAAAATCCTCTACAAAGCCAAGAAGAAACAGACAAAACAGTGCAGAAAAATACTCATCAGTGTAAACAAATTAGAGAGCTGGTCAAATCTGCCATAGCAAACTACGAGTCAGAAATAGCCTCCCAGGTGAAAGATGACAAGTGACAAGTGGAGTACCACAGGGTTCACTCCTAGGTCCTCTCCTGTTTGGTATCTACTTCTCTGAAGTACAGGCTAACACAGAAGGTCTTTGGCTAACAAAGTTCACAGATGACTACAAACTAGGAGCCAAAATCAAAACTCCTAACGATGTGGACATCCTACAAAAGGGCCTCACTGAGACAGATGCCTGGTGTCAAAAGCCATGGCCTCAAGCTCAATGCCAAAAAGTGCATTGTCATCCCTTTTGGTAAAAACTCTGTACTCATGAACTACCACATAGGCGGTAGTCTACTTAACACCGAAAGTGTGATAAGAGACCTTGGGACACAGTTGGACATAGTCTCTCATTTGATGATCACATCGCCACAGTAGTCAGGAAATCCTTCTATGTGGCACACCTCATCTCAAAAGGTTTGTCATCCAGGAAAAAAGAGGTCATTGTTCCCCACTACTCATCACTGATTAGACCCATTATAGAGTACAACGCCCCTTTTGGTATGTACCTCACAAGACATCTACAACAACTGGAAAGGCCACAGAAATACCTCACAAAGAGGACTACTAGCCTCAAACAGATGCCCTATGCAGACCGTCTCAAAAAACTCCAGCTTTACTCTGTCTCATATCGCTTACTCAGAGGCAATCTCTGCCTAACATACAAAGCTATGTCAAACCCAGAGCTGTTGGACATGCTCCACGTAAAGAAATCCCAATCCCTCCGAGCTACATGCTCTAGGGACTTAAACCTTGTCACCACAATAAACAGAACATGCTGGAGGGACAGATTCCTGTCCCAGAGACTTCCCATACTCTGGAACAAACTATCTATATCAAACAAAGCTCCTCATTAGCACCCAAGAAAAATCTTGATGATTGGATGGGAGATAGGAAATTCACCCCGGGGATCACAGGAAAATAATTTTCTTGGGTGGCAAAAGCCAGGGTACCATTTGGCTAGGCTTATATAGGCCTTAGGGCCAATAGCTTAGTACCTACCTATGAACCTATAACTGTAAGGCTTTTTTTAATTATTTTCATAACCTCTGATCCATCCCTGATGAAAATGTTGCATACTTGCAAGAAAAATTATATGAGGCTTACATGGTCCATGGAACTGAACCTTACTTTTTGACTCTAACAGAACTTGCTGGAGAGACAGATCCACATCTCAAAGGCTACCTCTTCTATGGAATAAACTTCCCGTCTTCATAAAAACTGTACCTTATCCCTACTAGGTGATTAGTGCACGCACCCCATCAGGATAGCCAGCAGCCAAACCCTCAAAATATTGCCCCCCACTTACTCCTTATCCCACATTTTTTAGCCAAACATTTCCTCCCTCTTTTTTCTCCCCTGGCTCGGGAACACTCACTGTGGTCAGTGCTGCACACATAGATTTGTCCACTAGATGCCAGCCTGTACATAATTCTAAAAGCACCTTTAGCTGTACTTATTTCCACCACCTTTGACTATACAGCTGTAGCCTGATGTTAGTAGTCCATTATCTCCCTACATCTCTTTTCCTTCTCCCTATCACTCACCACTACAACTGCCTCCCCCCCCCCTCCTGCATACTTTCTTCTCTGATCCTACCTTTCTACTCCACTGATTGTTTCTCTTCTGGGCTTGGAATCTTCCTTCCTTGGCTCTCGATCTCTATCTATATCCATTTATCTCTCACTCTGTCCTCTGCACTATTCCTCACATTTCTCTCCTCTTTGTACCCCTAGAAGCTATTCTTCTCCTCCACATTCCCTTCCTTCCTACCACTAACCCCCCTCCTCCACCACTGGTTCTAGTCATGCCCCCTAATATTATTAGAAGCCGATACCCACCTCTTCGTACCTCGAGGAAAGTACTGATCTATCTGGTCACTACCTGCTCTCACTTCACCATCACTCCTTCCCCTTCCATGTAATACCCGCCTCAGACGTATCATAAGCACCCATACTCCCAGGGCACCATCTTTGAACACCCTGTTCTACTCTTGGCTGCTGCCTCAGTGTGTTCACCTCCTAGTAGGTTTGCGCTTTTTGTTTCTGTTGTTAAGGTATTGTTCATACTTTTGGCATTGTCCATGTATGTTCATATTGCCTCTGAAGGTCTGTACCGTTTGTTGTATACTACAGACTTGACTTTTGTAACATAAATCTCTGTTACTGTGTCTGCGCGTGTCTAGTAAGCACGCCTATCACAGAGCTGTACTACAATCACACTAGAACCATGTCATGTAATGAATGCTATTAAACTACTAGGCCTTGGAGGAATTATCTTTTGAGTAGCGAGTGCTGGCACTAGTAATTGAGAGCGGCGACTCGCATATGCGTCTACCTGCTATTTAAAATACAGCACGGCTCAAGCACAGCTTCTGAACTGCTTTTATTATTAATGCTTAAAAGTAGAGTGTGTTTGTTTATGTAACCGAATCTGAAACGGTTTTATGCATTACAGTTCAGGTCCGCCTGCTGAACTCCTCTTTCCTAATGTTAAAACGCTTAATGCTTAATGTATTTGAGAGCAGCAACTAGTATATGCGTTCTCTCGGCTACATGCAACACATTACAGCTTTTTTATCACTGTTTAATGCTTAATGTTGAATGTTTTTGAGAGTAGTAGCTCGTATATGCATCTATCTGCTACTTGCAATGCATTTATGGCCAAGTACAGTTACTGAACTCCTATCTTCTTAATGTTTAGCAGTAAGCGAGCGTCCGTACATGTAACTGAAACAGAAACTGTTTTTTATGCCAATTGTACTATTGTAACGCATTAAGGCACCTTGTATAGTAATGTTAAAAACTGATACTCCTGGACAAGCATTTATGTGTTAGCAGTCGCTATTTTACAGGGATATTATTAAGCTTGGGCTAGCGCTACATTCTGATAATAGAATGTTAATCTCACCTGTGTGTTAGTATGCCAAACAGTGTTCTAGGTATGTTTAAGCTTGTATAAAGAGGTATTTGCTGCCTGTTATGTACTGCCTGGGTTCAGCCTAGTACCTCTAACCTGTAAATATGCCTTGCTGTTAACGCATCACTATTTAGTCTTTTTTAAACTGCAATCTTACTCCTTACTTTTATTCTCTCCCTCTATAGTTTCCAAAGCCTTCTCCAGCCTTTGTGCTACATCTATTCTCCTATCCGCGTCCTGCTGGTCATCAAAGAGAGTAAGCCTCTCCCTAAAGGAACTTCATATGTCATCCCAAGAAAAGAGCCAAACTACTCCCTGCCTTACCTTTTTTTCTCCTCCAAAAGGGACTCCAGAAAGTATGTGTTTGTAACTTGCTTGCTTTAATAATTACTGAATAACTGAGTGTATCTTATCCGCACCCAATCAAGACAGTTAGCAGCCAAACCCTCCCAATATTGCCCCACACTTACTCCTTATCCCACGTTTTTTAGCCAATCATTTCCTCCCTCTTTTTTCTCCCCTGGCTCAGGAATGCTCACTGTGGTCAGTGCTGCAGACATAGATTTGTCCACCAGATGGCAGCCTGTACATAATTCTAAAATCCCCTTTAGCTGTACTTATTTCCACCACCTTTGACTATACTGCTGTAGCCTGATGTTCGTAGTCCATTATCTCCCTACATCTCCTTTCCTTCTCCCTATCACTCACCACTACAACTGCTTTCCCCCCTCCTGCATACTTTCTTCTCCGATCCTACCTTTCTACTCCACTGATTGTTTCTCTTCTGGACTTGGAATCTTCCTTCCTTGGCTCTTCCGCTCCGTTCGCCCTGCGAGCTCACATCGCTCCCCTACCGTGCCCCCAATTCCCACCCGCCTCCAGTATATCTACATTTATAGCTCACTAGCCACTCCCACACCAACCCCTCCCATCAAATGAAGTCCCTTCCTCCCTCTACACCCTATCACTATCCTACACCTATTGTCTTACACCAAACCACCGCCCACTACTTGTATCACACGCCACCCTTCAGTATCCCTGTGAATACACCCTCATACATTTCATTCTAATCCTCTCAAACTTATTAAGCATCTCTCTTCCTACACATCCCTCTCACTCAACTCACACTCTCGTCTCTCACCATGCAAACAAAACCTGCCTATGTTCTAATACCCTTATTTCTAAGCCTAATCCTCTTCTGCTTACTCTACCTTACTAGTCTCCCACAGCTTCAGCACTCTCCTCCCTTTCTCACAACTGCAAATTACATTAAAAAAGACTTTCTCTTTACAACCCAAGCCTCCCCCCACCTCTACAAACATAATGAATCTTTTCTATTTCAAAGGAAGCTCTTCCTTACCCCTAGTAAACCACTTCCCATACCCACCAAACTCACCTCTTTAGGTTCCAATATCTATACCTATGACCCATTAGAACATAGATACCTATCCATACTCTACTCAAAATTTATCACCCTCCTCCTCTGTTCTGGAGACATACACCTTAACCCAGTGCCTTCACACAACTCCACCTCTAAACCACATTCACATAGCTCTCCCCTGCACCAGAAAATCTCTTCTCCTTGCCACACTTAATGCCAGGAGCCTTTGTAATAAAATACCTTCCTTTCACACCTGGATCTCTCATAACAAACCTGATATTGTCTCTATCACAGAAATCTGGCTAAAACCACACATAAAAGACACCAAAATTATGCCCCCTAACTATAAACTTATAAGAAGCGACAGACCTCAAAAGAAAGGTGGAGTAGCAGCCTTACTCTTCTCCTCCTCCTTAACAGTAACACCCTATACTAAGCCCATACCCTCATTTGACACTGCCGAACTAACCCTCTCCCTTCTCAAAGTAAACAATAAAACTTTATGCATTGCCTCCCTGTACATTCCTCCTGGTAACAATATCCCTATACTGGAAGATATTATTGCCTGGTTCACCTCCAACATAAACAGTGATACAATAATCCTAGGCAATGTCAACATAAACTTGTCTTCCATTGACTCATCTACCCCTTCTCAAAGCATCAACCTATATCAATTCATACAGCTAATCAAAACCCCTACTAGACCAAATAAAGATTACACCACAGGTAGCATATCTTTGACTGGATACTAGTCTCTCACCCAGAGTTTCTGAAAGTGGTACTCTCACAGACTCCCTTTGTGACCATCTCCCTGCCTACATACGCCATTCCCCCTCCACCATCCTCTTTCAGAACAGACACATTACCACCCGCAACATGCAAAACTTCAACCCCTTAACTTTCTCTAATACCTGTCCATGGAAGAGAAAAGGCATTTGTCTTACAGGCCTTCACACTTGGAGTCCTGGAGGAGAAACTTTCCAGCTGACTCTTCTGACAGAAGGCAAAGAGATCTGCTTGAGGAACTCCCACAGATGGTTCAAATCATGGAAGACCCCCCCGAATGTAGTTTCCATTCAAGAAAGGTCTGCATTTGTCCTGCTGAACTTGTCTGCCACACAGTTCTCCTTTGACTGAATGTAGGATGCCTGTACAGTGAGACTGTACTGTGAAGCTATATCGCAAGTTAACATGGCTAGCCTGTAAAGGGCTATAACCTGATTCCCCCTTGATTGTTGATGTATTGCATGACTGTGGTACTGTCTGTAACAACCTGAAGAGGCCCTGGGGACAAAAGAGGATTCAGATCCTGGGGACTAAAGATAATTCAGAGAGCTGACTGCATTGATAAGGATAAGCATCTCTTATATTTATGTGATTTTGCCTGTCCTCGGTGTCCCTCATACCTTGCATTTTATCCACATTGAAACAGCTCCACAATCAAAGTTCAAGGCTTCTGTGGTGACTGACTGCTTTAGAACAATGAAGGAGAAGGGGAGACCTGGCTTTAGGGATATCTTCTGTTTCATCCAAGTGATTTCTCTTCAGACAAACCTTAGCACTGGGATCTGAAAAAAACAAAGGGTGTTGGTGCTAGCAGCAAAGAGACTTCTGATACCACTGTATCCTTCTTATGTGGAGACTTGCCAGAGGTAATATATTATCACAGAAGCCATGAGAACAAAAAAGTCTAATATATTCCCTTGCAGTCACCAAAGTCTGAGTGGAAAACCCCAGAAATAGATCTAGATATAGACACATTGTTTTTTGTTGAAAAGTTGTTTGAACTGTGGTTTCTAGCTAATAATGCAGAAATAAAACCCTGTGAGAAAGAGTCAAGAAAGACTTTTGAATATTCTCTTGGAATCTAAGCTTGTGTAAAGGTGCTCTCTCACCCAAGAAACAGAATCCTAACACTTTGAAAAAGACTCTGCTAACCTGGCAAAATTCCAAGCCCCCATAAACCCTGAGAACACTGCTGCCTATGTAGAACTGATCAGACGCCCTGGACAAGGATGTTAATAGCTGTATAGAGGCAGCTGTACCCACCAGGACGAAGTACAGAATTAACAAAAAACAGGCCAGTCTTTTGGAATCACAAAATCAATTGGCTGTATAACAGAATGAAGAAAATCAGGAGGTGCAGCACCCAGCAGGATAAAAGCACTCTCATCAAACTAAACAAACAACTCAGAAGATAAAGTCTATCAAAGCCAAATTTGAGGTAAGTTTGGCCTCCCAGGCCAACGACAACTACAAAGCATTCTTTAGCTATGTCTGCAGCCTTGAACGAAATACACAATTGTGTGCAGAGCTCAAAATAAATGCCACCTATACTGAGCCCAAAGATATAGCAAACCTCCTGGATGATAAATTCAGCTCCAACTTTACCCCTTTCTCCCCTTCAATCTTCCCTTAGGAAATACCATCCAATTTAACTCCCCCTACTATCACTACGGAACAGGTCCTTTATTCTCCCTCCAAGACCAAGAACACTGCATCACTGGGACCAGACAATACCCCAGGATGCCTTCTAAATAGCATGAAACATGACCTATCAGAGCCTCTGGAATTACTATTTAACTGCAGCCTCCAAACAGGCTTCATGCCTCATGAATGGAGAAAAGCAACAGTCATCCCTCTGGACAAATGGGGGCCATCTACACATCCTGGAAACTACCACTAGTCTTGTATGTAAAGCCATGGAAAGAATTATCATGGAAATGAACAACAGAGATATAGTAAACCCCCAGACTCTGGAGCCAACCCAGTTTGATTTCGTTAAGGGCAGAGCATGGCTGTTCAACCTGGTGGACTTCTTTGAGAAGGTAACCAAAGCAATGGATTAGGGAAAATGGTTCACACTGGCTACCTTGACAAGGCCAAGGCATTTCACACAATACCCCACTCAGGCATTGTTGACAAACTCAAGAGGTTAGGTACAAACTCACATGTCACCTGGTAGCTAGCCAACTGGCTCACAGACAGGACCCAGGAAATTAGAAATGGGGAGTCCACCTCTACAAAGAGGCCAGTCACAAGGGGAGTTCCTCAGGGATCAATCCTTGTACCACTCCTTTTTGGCATTTACTTCTCTGAAGTCAAGGCCAATGTCAGTGGTCTCTGGGTGCCTAAGTTTGCAGAAGGAGCTGTCACTGAATCCCACACTGACACAAATGTTCTCCAGGAGGGGCTGACACAAACAACTGGTGTCAGAGCCATGGACTAAAACTAAATGCCAAGAAATGCATAATAGTATCCTTTAGGAAGTCATCCACCCCTGGTAACTATCATATTAACAACACCCCTTAAGAGTTGACCCAGTAGTCAGGGACTTAGGGCCACACATAGATAGCAATCTATCATTTGACCATCATGTGTCTACATTAGTGAGGAAATCATTCTATGTTGTACAACTTATAAACAAAGGTATGGGACCTAAGCCCACAAAGTTATTGTGTTCGGCATTCATCAGACCTATCACTGAGTACAATGCCCCCCTTAGTATGCACCTAACCAGGCATATCCAACAATTGGAATGTCCACACAGGTTCCTCACTAAAAGAATACGGGCATAAGTAAAATGTCCTATGCAGACCACAGCAGGGCCCTATCCCTGTATTCTGTCTCCTAGCCAGGCTTTTGAGGGTGAGATCTATGCCTGGCATACAGGGCATTGTCAGAGCCCACTCTGATGGACCTCCTCTATATCCACAAAACAAACAGCACTGAATTTACCCATTCTAAAGACTTTCACCTTGCCTGTGATATAGGCAGGACCTGCTGGAGAGACAGGTATGTATCCCAGGGACTACCCAGTTTACGGAACAGGCTCCTCATCCATGTGAATCAGAATTTCTCCCTAACCCAATTCAAGTGCAACTTGGACAACTGGAAGGGGACTAAGAAATTCATCCCTGGTTTGGCACTTATGTCTCTGATGGACACAGGCAGTCTGTAAATGGTTCATTTCCCAGGCCCCTACATGTAAATGTTTCATCTCCCAATCCCTTGCTTACACTAATCAAGGGTATCAAAACTTGTCAGATTTGGGATGCATGGCTAGATTTAAAAAGGCCATTGTGGTAGTTAGCCTAGTAAACACCTATGAACCCATAAGACAAGTAAGTCATCTAACTATGGAAAAATGTGAACACCTTGGGGCCTGTGATGAGCTACAAATGGAGCACTCTTGGTGTAGTGGATAGTCCAAGGGGTAAGGCAGAGATAACGTGATCCAGACGCAAAATACCTTAAGAAATGCCTGAAATCTGGATGAATACAGATGTGATGATAAACATTTTTAAATCAAGTGTTAACCAGGAAACTTGAATGAGGAAGAAAAGGTAACTGGTTGTGAAGTGACATCATTTAAAATTAGGGCACTATCACAAACAGGTTTAAGAAAGAAAGATCAGAACTAGTCTCCAAACATATTCTGTCTTTACTTCTTTGTTTGGCACTAAAAACATCCTAGAATAAAACCCCTTTCCCACCTCAGAAGGTGGGATAGCAAGCAATTAAGAACATTTGGAAATAAGAGAATCTGTTCTGGAGGAATTTCCTCCCATTGCCATCTGTAACCTTGACGACTGATGTTCAGCACCCAATTTGTCTGCAACTCTCTACTGTCATGGAGAAAAGTGGAGATTCAGAGTTTCTGAAAGACAAAAAAGGATTGCCAGGGTGGGAGAGAGGTAAGTCTCTTAAGTAGTCATTCTAACTTACTGGACTGTCCTTGGTTTTGGGACTTTCCAGAATTCTTCTTGGAACCCCCTTGTCATTTAGTCTTCAATGTCTTGTCTACTCACATTTTGTTGACACTGTTTACTTAGTTTCTTACCAAAATTGGACAAAGAGTTAGAGAATCCTTTGGAAAATTTGGAAAAAATGGATGAAAAATCTTAGATTCCCTGAATCAGTTTATCCATATCATAACAGTTGTTGATCACCTCTGTAAGCAGAGGGACCAAAAACACGAAATATCTATTCAAAGGAGAATTTAAAATTCATTTTAACATCACCTGGGGGTTCTGAGAATGCATTCATGCAAACCTCCTCAAAACAGTACCAGTGGCCACATCTCTTGTAGAAGTATCAACAAAGTCATACAAGCACTCTGTATACAATCAGTACTGACTTGAGCAATAGAAGATATTACATTATTTAAAGCACATTTCTCCTCACAAGAAGAAACTGCAGACAAAACAATTCTCATACTTTTACAATCAGTAAAGGAAAACCTAGGCATATGAGCTTGACAATTCAAAATTTTGAAAATCAAAGTTGCAGAAGCATAGTTTCCCCCCATACTTATCAATAATCTTCTAACCCTGATCTTAAAGAGTAGGATTGGAATTAACTGTTTAACAACAAAAGATGTAACTAAAACTACAGCTGCTGGATCAGGTTTGGGAAGAGTGTATAAAAACTTAAAAGACTAAGGAACTTTATACAACCTATCTGCCTATTTAGGTGCAGCTGGCCATCAGGAAAATTGCAGGCAGTAATAAACACACCCTCCCAAGGCAGACAAAACCAGAGAAATGGAGACAATTCTGGAAATTCCTTCTGTAACAGCTCATAGTATCTGAGGGACTGAGAAATCTCAGTATTATCCGACTGAAAACACTGTTACAGTCTAGAGAAAGATATCAGAGTACGAATCTGAGGAAAAAACCCTGTATCTGTCCCTTCTTTAGGGTTGCCACCTTTTCAAATGCCCAAAGTGGGACATTTTTTGTACAAACGTCAGATTTTGCAAGCCGAAACACATCCACGGCCAGTACAAAGGAAAGAGGTTCACTTTTTTGCCTAAATAAAAGCATACTCTTGTAGTATTTTAGTTGCTTATTCTGTTTCATATAACATTTAGATGTTTCAAATACAGAATAACTATTACATAAAACATATGAAATAATTTTGCCCTAAAATCTCAGGACATTTTGCCATTTTTACAGTTTTTTTGCAGGACGCAACTGCCCAAAGAGGGACTGTCCCTCGCAAAGTGGGACAGGTGGTAACCCTACCCTTCTTCCTCCTGTCTCTTGACTCAGAATCATCTTGTGGCTGGAAGAAGGAATGACTGAGGGACTGGACTGATGGTTTGTTTTACAGTTAATCTGAAAATAGTGCCTATTTCCCAGGGAAAACAAGCAGTAGTAAAAATAAAAGGTCTTTCAGAGTTATGTTTATCTCCAGACAAGTACTTTAAAACAATTTGCCAGCTCCACAAAATAAACAAAATTTCTCCATAGAAAACAAAATTGTTTTCAGTTACTTACAACTTTTAAACTGACAGTAAAGAACAGCTCTTCTGCTTATAAGTGTATTATAGTCTCTTGACAGTACTGAAGAGGAAAGTATAAATAATAAGCAAAATTATTAAAAGTAAGTTTTTTCTCCCCAAAAGGAACTTATCTATCCAGGAAAGGAACAGCACAAGTCGACTGTCAATCAATGAAAGCCTCAGAGGAGCATTCTCTTCGAAGGCAGTAAAGCTCTGAAGGGCCTGGCACCCAAACTTGTCTTTTAGTGAGCTCAACTTGAGCTGCCTGATAGTTTGGGCGCATGGTAGGTGCCCTGAAGCTTTGGAAGCTGGCTGGTTGCTGTATCACTGGCAGGATATAACCCATATAGATCACCAGTGATCAATATAATGAACATTTGATACATCTGAACGTCCCACCTATATGAGTCCTGACATTCGCAGCTCAAAGGAGAAGGGAGTTTTAAGTACAGATGTTCTACAAATGGAGAACTATGGATCATATAATGAAGACGTAAATATTTTCAAAAGGAAGTAGCTGACATGCCCCACATATTTTGAAGCTCTTTGAAATTGCACACAAGCACCCTCTCCTTAACTGTAGTGATCAAGTCATAAAGCCATTTTAGCCTTAAAATGTCCCATTTGGGATTAGAGAAAGGACAGTCACTGAAAATAATTTTTGGATTCACCAATAAAGGAATAGCCAAGCCCCATACATCTTGCCACATAAAAATTTCTGCAAGTCTTTTAAGAGCGACATGATTGTAATATAATGAATGCCATGACTTATGATGTCTAAGCAAGATCTGGGGATACCAAAAAGTCCCCTTGAAGAGATGGAATGCAATTTTCTCCACTCCTAATTCTGCTCACATTCGGGGGGGGGGGTTAATATGACTCGGGGTTCAGTTAAGGAGGTTGGGAACAACCTGGTTGCTTGTTCTACTGTTTTCCTTTTACAATCCCATATAAATTTATCTAGCAGACTGTTTAATTTCTTAAGCCAAGGAGTGTGAATGTGTCTAAAAATATAAAATATACGAGGGGACACGCATTTTAACTGCTGAGATGCAGCCCATCAAAGAAAGATGCAATTCCCTTTAAGAGTGGACCCAGATAAAAGCTTTATCTCAGATCTCTCAAGTTGAGTGCTAACATCTTCTGAATAGCAGAGTAAAGTCTCAACCCTAAATACCAAGGAATATGTTTAGTCCATTGGATGGAAAAAGTTGACACATTTAAAACTAGGTGTTCCGTAGCTGAATTCAAACTGCATGAAAGTTCTGGAGAGGGTGATTAATAAACAAATATGCAGAATAGTAGAAAGCAAGATGGAAAATGAGCACTTCAGATTGAGATCTGGGTGCAGCCCAACTGACCCTGTTGTTTGAAGTGAGACATACACTTAAGACGCCGCTAGAAATGAGGAAGAAAGTTCAACTGGGCACTCTTACACTTGGAGAAAGCATATGACTAGGTCCCAAGAAAGCGGATTTGGGCAGTCCTGCAGTCATTCAAAGTCCCAAAAGCATTAGTAAAATTTGTGCAAGCTATGAAGAAGGACCCAATGACAAGTACGAACAGTGTTCGGTCTTACAGTGGGGTTCACAGAGGGAGTGGGTGTGCATCAGGGGTCATCTCTAAGCCCACTGCTGTTCATACTGGTGATGGACTACATTAACAAACAGGTCGAAGGAGACAGACAAAGTTGCTGTACGCAGACTATATGTGGCATTACAGGCAGAATTTTAGCAAAGCATAGGAAAATGGAATGCATAACTGACAACTGTCTTATCTGTACTTAGTTTCATCTTATAAAGACAGCTGCAATGGCAGCAAATGGGGCAAATCAGGTGTCAAACAATGATGCGACCAGTACTACTTTATGGTACAGAAACCTGGGGAATAAAGGAAGAGCAGGTGAGGAAGCTAGGGATGATGGAGAAGAAGTGCCTCCAATGGCTGATAGGATGCACATTGTGGGACAGATGACGAAATAGGACATAAGAGCAGAAGCCAAATTTACTCCAATTGGAGAAAAGGCCAAATAGAACAGATTACAGTGGTTTGGGAAAATATGAAGGAAAGCAGAAGACACTCTCGTGAAGAAGATTTGGGACAGATAGGAAGAAGGCAATAGGAAACGAAGGCATCCAGCAAAGAGGTGGATGGACTGTGTGAAAGAAGACTTGCGAAGTCAGGCATGAGTGTCGAAGAAGGTAGGAGAGTGGTACTGAACAAGGAGAGATGGTGACAAGTGGCACAACATCCCAATCCCATGTAGAAAATGGGAAAGAGGGGGTTGCTAAATTCATTAGAAGATATATTTTAGAAACATTATTCCAGAGCCCTGAAACATCTCTGAAGTTGTGCAACAGTGCCTTGATACTGAGCAGATCTTGTAATGGGTTACTAGTTAGAAGAGAACTGCAAACATAAGTGCTTTGACTTTGATATCATACATTGACTAACCTGAAAGAATGCAGCAGGTATTTAATATAGCACAAATAATTTGCTTGACTTCCCTCTCAGTAATAGATATTTAAAAAAAAAAATAGGGAGTGTTAGATAACATAGTAAGGTTTGCCTCATAAAGGAACTCCTGAAGACATTCACATAGAAATTTTGTAGCATATGACTGTATACAGATCTTGGAAAAATGACTTAAATGCTAAATTAAGGTCTCTGGGATTTCTAGTTGTTGCAACAAAAGGATCTCTAATGAGAATTATTTTAGCATCTCTCTGAGTTTAATTACACGTGCTAGTAGCTTTCAAGGCTTATTCCCTTCTTCCCAACCTTGGCTGCAGTGCATTCCTTATAAACTTGTGCTGTCTCTCTTATAGCTAAACTGAGACTCCAGTGTGTTATTTTACATTACCTAAGTATATCTGAGTTTCTAAAAGCTACTACCTTAGCTATCCCATTAGTCTGATACCGGCTTCTCAAAATTCATGATCTTGTCCTTTAAAAAAATTAAGGTAGCTTTGGCCCATATGCAGATGTTTTGAAGCTCTAACTTAAATTATTTCCACCCTACTTTAACTGGTATACTACAGGGGGAGATTGTGTAATGTATTTAGTGACAAAAACCTGAAGTTGTTGCATAACGTTACTATCCTGTAGGATTAAGAGATCCTGTTTTTCCTGCCTAGGGTTGCTCCCATCTCTAATAGAATTTAGAGCCACATTAAAATTACCCACCAGGATAACCTTGTTTATACAATTTCCTAAGGTTTCTATCTTACTACACAAGTCTGCAAAAAAGTAGGGTCATCCTTGTTTAGGCTAGATATAACCTAATGTCAAAACTCCTTATGGGGAAGAGAAAATTCTTAGGTTCACTTACCACATTTGTCAGAGTACTGTACTATGGATTCCATCCTAAGGATTTATTAATCGCCAAGAGAACTTCTCTGGATTTAGAATTATGTCTGTATAAAATTATAAAACTATTTCATGTCTCTTTGCAATCTTACATTCTTGAACAAAAACAATTATCACACTTTTGCCTCTTTAACCATGTTTTACTGCCCCCTTCTTCCGTAGGGAAAAGACCTCTTGTTTCCGGACCATAAAAACAAAATAAGAACAGTCAACAACTGTTATAATATATGAAACTATTCTTTTAACTATGATACATAATGAATAGAACAATTACTGGTAACAGTCAACAGCAGTCCTGTACCTTCTGTGGTTTGGTATGCTATATTTGCAAAAAGGAGAGAACTTGAACTGCTTATAACAACAGAAGACTTTACTTTAACTATAATTTACATAGAGGTTACATCAAGGTTAGGTATGTATAAGCCAGCGAATCCTTATGGAAGCTACAAGGAGTAAAACAGAGGAGAAAAATGATGAAAAGCTCCAATGCACCGTCCAAGTGGGTGTTTTGGTCAAATTGCTTATTCTTTCACGCCCAAAAGATACATGTCTGGTGCTCACTGCTATGCTTGAACTAGGTTTAGACCAGAAAGACACACCCTTTAGCTGATGATATAGCAGTGCATCTGTTAATGTTATTGAAAGCATCGGACACCTTTTGATTTCTGTCAGTCTCCTATGATGCTACCTGGGTAGAAGTAATGACTGCAGGGGACAGCTCTAATTCTGGGAAGAGTTGCTTCACTGATTGTTTCCATTGTCTGACTGGGCTATTAATACCTTCTTTTGAACTGTCCAGCATGGATAATTTCTCAGTCTCAGAATATATGTGGGAAGGGGATATTGTTGCATTTTTCCCCGGGGCAGTTTTTTTTGTTGGCACTTTCCAGAAGGTGTTATATTAGTTCAATTAGTGTCAGCAACTTCTGTGCATTGGGCTTGCTTTTCATTAGCCACATCACTGACCATTATAAGCAGGACTGCAAAAAGTTACGGAATCTTCTGGGGTTTGAAAAAATATATATATCTTGTTCTGTCATTTAACATAATGTAGCAGGGTAATGAAGGAATTTTTGAATCACATATTTAAAGCAGAGGTGCTTCACAGAAGAATAAGACCACATTGCTTGCATAGGCTCTGATGAAAAATCCTGGAAAAATGAAACATTTTGTCTACACAAAGTGAAAGGCCTAGCTACTTCAGCCACCTTTAATATACTCTATTTATTCCCCTCATTTAGAAGTCAAAAAGTTATCTGTCTGGTGAGCTGTCAGTCTTAAGAGGGTGCCCAGAGAGAGTAATGCACCCTCTCTACAACAATGGGTATGTAGGGAGTAAGCTGAGAGCTGTTGTCAAGTGTTACTTTAAAACTTTCTCTAAATTAGCTTTCTCTGTGCTCTCCTTTTAAGCCCAACCAGTCTGACATTGTTGCATCTGCAGTGATCTTCCAAAGCCACGACTTGAGATTGTAAGGCTTGTACTTTATTGCCAAAATGAGTGAGAGCTGCCAAACATTCCTGAAGATGGTAGGCCTGCATACTGAGTGCTATTTCCAAAAATACAGTTTTCCTTAACCATGCATCACTAGCCTCTTTTATCTCCAAGTTTTCATTTTTGATAGCTTTGTCCATTAGTGCTTGCAACAGTATATCAGTAAGTTTACCACTGTTAAGTCCATGTCAGGGAGGTGCAGTAGCAGTGTATTAAATGTCTGGGAATTGCACAGACTTCATATGTTCTCGGATCTCTTGCCTAGGATACTAAGGAAGAGATGGAGTACTGTGAAGTGAAACAAAGACTGAAAAAGCTTTGGTCTTTAAACTTAAAGTGCTAAAGTGAAACAGAAATGCTGCGTGCCAAGAAAACCTAGCTCTGCCCTACCCCCCATCTACATTTTAAAGTAAGCAATTAAAATAACAGGTTTGGAGACACATATGCAAAAAAACCTGCTACAGTATATGGGATACATTCGTCATTCACATTGCTTCAATGGCATATGGGTTCTGTTCCCTAACAAACAGCTACACTACCAACTTTCCAGAGTTCAGAATCCCCTCCTCTGACTCTGTGACAGGGGATTGGCTAAGCCTCTCCCATGAGGGGAAGTCTAAACCCTATCACAAAAAGTCAGTTATTCAGTCTTTTGTGCAGCCATAGGACTCGCACAGTTATATCCCCTTGGCAGCCTGCACTGGTGGATTACAGCTTCCAACTCAGATAAGATCCTTTGGGAACTTCCCTTCCTCTATTATTATATACTTTTGTTTTCTTTCTGTTTTATTTAAAAATAGATATTTAGGCAAGCTACTCAACAATGGTGTATGTTATACATCAATCAAGGTGCATGTTGCAGCCATCTTAGCTTGTCTGCCCAAGGATCCCCCCCCCTTCACCTCTTTTTTTAGTCAAACAGGTTACAGTGTTGCAAGTGAGATCTCCTCCAAATTCCTCCTCCTTGGGATCTCAACTTTATTCTTGAAAAACTGACCTTATCACCTTCTCAACCAAACTCCTACGATTATTGCTCTGATCTCTGCAACATAAGTCTCTGAGTCTCAAGCTCTCATGGTGGGTCAAACTTACTGATTTGTTTCACGACGGGGTTGTTCTATGCACTAATCCTTCTTTCATGCCAAAGTTGTTTCTGAATTTACCCTAAATCAAGCCAACAATCACTCAATTTTCTTTCTGTAATCTAAAAACAAGGAAGAAAAGATGCTGTATACCTTAGATTTGCACAGGCAACTCAGATACTACTTTGACACAATTAAGCCCTTCAGGAAAGCCGAACAGCTGTTTCTTTCCTATTTTGGCTCAAAGAACATTCAGCCTGTCTCTAAGCAAATGACTGGTCGTTGGTTGTCCTCTGCTATTGTCTTTTGTTAGTCCCACCATGACAAATCTATTCCAGGCAAGATTAAGGCACATTCCACCAGAGCTCTATCCTTTTCAGTGGCATACTAGAAAGGAGTAAACTCTAGAAGTATTTTAGCGGCAGCAACTTGATCCTTTATTCATACCTTTACAAAGCACTACAAACTGGATTCTTTCTCAACATCCAGGCCAGGCTTTATCAGGACCATTCTCCAGGGACTCATGGATCATCATTACCCTTTCTCCTCTCTGGTAAGATAAGTTTTGTGAATCTACCCATTTGCCACTAAGGCAGTATGAATGATCAGCATAGTATAGCTGTGCAAGTCTTACTTAGCTTGTAACACTAGATATTTGAATTCTGGTCTCTCTTGTTTTTTCCTACGTAGCAGTAAAAGCCTGAATAAATGATGTTCTGTAACAGGTGTTAGGTTTGCCCTGATGGGAGGGGCTTAGCCAATCCCCTAACACAGAGAATCAGATGAAGGGATTCTGAGATCCAGAAAGCTGCCAGTGTAGGTGTTTGTGATTTGTTACTGAGGCAGTGTGAAATTCAAACATCTACTGTTACAGATAAGTAGGACTTGCACAACTGTACTTTACAAACTGCACCAAATCTACCTTTGGTAGGAAATGGGTGGTAGTCTAAGCTGCTCCCCATTCTTGTGAAATACTAAGTAAAACTGTCTTTAAAAAAACATTTGTAGCCCTACGATCCACCTATCACAGGCAATGAACACCAAAAATTACATCTGCCAAAACATAAAACTTCAAGTGCACCAAATCAGGTGTTTCATAGAGAGGACAAAAAGCCCACCAGTCATGAAATTTAGTTCTCAAAAAGGGTTCTTTCAACAGTCCGTGTGGGACTTCCTTGATACACACGTTATGAGCCCACAGTTCTACTGTTCACGAGTTCATGATACAATGTGATGAGATGCATGTATCCTGACCATGGAATAACTATTCTGTAAGTCAAGCAGATATCGAAAACAAGACAAAACGGACCTTCAAGTTCAATGACGGTTACGAAAGTGGTAAATTTAACATCCAAAGTGGTAAACTTAACATCCAAACTAAGAACATCTACCACTTAGTAGAATATATGTACCTACTAGAAGGTTTTTTGGAAGTCTCAAATGCTTTCATGTCCCAACAGACAATTCTGAAAGAATCCAGAGGTTTACAAAACAGACTAGCTTGTCTCTAGCCTAAAAAAAAAAACCTTCTTTGTCTTAAAGAATGCTCCTTGTACCACCACTGGTCTACTTTCCAGAACACTGTGAAGTGATGCAAATGAAAGCTGTGAGGATCAAACCCTGAACTACCTGAAGTAGCTTGTTAACATTTTATAGCTTTAATCTCTTGTGTTATCTCACCCTTCTTCCCTGAACTTGTCTGTATGTGCAAGATTAAGGGGAGTGCCAGAAAGGCACACAAAAACCTTCCCTAACAGTCTAGGGAGAGCACATTAGTAGTGCCCTGTTCTGCTGCAAACAGCAGAGCTTGGGATGCACAGTGTGTTCGCTTGTCATAAACAAATTATCTCAGAGATATCCCACACCTGGAAAACTTTTATATGCAGACTTTTCTGACTCTCGCATGAAGGAAGAGACTAAAGATGTGAGTAAGTTTGCTGCACCAGCAGATTTCAGAGGCATGAAGTGCATGATGATCCAGAGACAGACCAGAACTGCCTTAGTAAACAGTGTGCCCCATCCCATCTTGTACAGATTCAGTATAAAAAGTGTACACACCCCTATTAAAATGCCAGGTTTTTGTGATATAAAAAAAAAATGAGACCACAATAAATAATGTCAAAACTTTTCCCACCTGTAATGTGACATATAACCTGTACAATTCAATTGAAAAACAAACAAATCTGTTAGAGGAAAAAAATATAAAAAAATAAAAAACGTGCAATAAGCTAGTTGCATAAGTTTGCACACCCTTAAATTAATACTTTGTTGAAGCACCTTTTGATTTAATTACAACATTCAGTCTTCTTGGGTAGAAGTCTATCTGCATGGCGCATCTTGACTTGGCAATATTTGCTCACTCTTCCTTGCAAAAGCGATCCAAATCTGTCAGATTGTGTAGGCATCTCTTGTGCACAGCCCTCTTCAGGTCACCCCACAGATTTTCTTTTGGATTTAGGTCTGGGCTCTGGCTGGGCCACTGCAAAACTTTAATTTTCTTCTGGTGAAACCATTCTTTTGTTGATTTGGATGCATGCTTGGGGTCATTGTCGTGTTGAAAGGTGAAATTCCTCTTCATCTTCAGCTTTCTAGTAGACGCCTGATGGGCCAAAAGTGACTTGTATTTGGAACCGTTCATAATTTCCTCCACCTTGACTAAAGCCCCAGTTCCAGCTGATGAAAAGCAACCCCAAAGCATGATACTGTCACAACCATGCTTCACCATGGGGATGCTGTTCTTTTGTTGATGCAAAGTGTTGTTTTTGCGCCAAAAGTACCTTTTGGAATTGTGGCCAAAAAGTTCAACCTTGGTCTCATCAGACCATAACACATTTTCCCCCATGCTTTTGGGAGACTGTGTATTATTTTGCAAATTTTAGCTGGGACTGGATGTTTTTCTGAGTAAGAAAAGGCTTCTGTCTTGCAACCCTACCCCACAGGCTGGACATATGGAGAATATGGGAGATTGTTGTCACATGTAGTACACAACCAGTACTTGCCAGAAATTCCTGCAGCTCATTCGGTGTTGCTGTAGTTCTTTTGGCAGCCTCCCTGACCAGTTTTCGTCTTGCCTTTTCATCCATTTTGGAGGACATCCAGTTCTTTACAATGTCATTGTTGTCCCATATTTTCTCCACTTTTTGATGACTGTCTTGACTGTGTTCCATAATATACCCAATGCTGTGGAAATTTTTTTTTTGTACCCTTCTCCTGACAGATACCTTTCAACAAATGGGATCCCTTTGATGCTTTGTAAGCTCTCTGTGAACCATGGCTTTTACTGTATCAGGCAACTGAGTAAATGTCAGGAAAATCCTACTAGGATACTCTAATTGATGGCAGGTGTGAACCCAAGAAGACTGAATACTGTAATTAAAGCAAAAGGTGTTTCAACAAAGTATTAGTTTAAGGGTGTGCACACTTATGCAACCAGCTTATTGTACCTTTTTTATTTTTCCCCTAACAGATGTTTGTTTTTCAATTGAATTGTACAGGTTATAGGTCACATTAAAGGTGGGAAAAATTTTGAAATAATTTATTGCGGTCTCATTTTTTTATATCACAAAAACCTGGCATTTTAACAGGGGTGTGTACACATTTTATATCCACTGTGAAGTACAGTTGTGCAAAATCTTACCATAATGGTAGATGTCCTTTCTCTTCACTGTTACAGTATTCTTCACCTAAGGGCTATCCTGCCAAGGATAGCCCAATGTCCAGCTAGTATACCAAAGCCTTCAGCTCATATAGGTGCCGTATCATTATCATCATCATACATATGCTGCCCACACAAGATATAAGGCATAAAGGTGACATACGGACACGAGCAGTCAAAAATGAAAAAAACCCAGGAGGAACAGAATACCCTAAGGAGAAGGGGGAATGTGTACATCCAGAAGGAAAAATAAAGATGGAATAAGGGAGGACGGCCCCTTGGTTGGGAGAGAAATAGAACCCAGGGCAAGAATCATGACAGAGGGGGAAGGAGGGAGTGAGTGAATACTGCAACAGTGAAGAGAAGGACAGTTACCATTATTGTAAGATTTTACACAACTGTACTGTCCTTCCATATCACTGTTGCAGTATTCTTCACTTAAATGGGGAGTACAAGAACTCAAGAAGAAGGCTGTGAGGAAGAAGGCACAGAGAAACTCTATACAGAATAGCCCTGGCAAAACCTGCTCTGGCCCTAGAAATAACATCCAACTTGTGAAGTTTAGTGAAAGTATGAACATATGACTAAGTAGCAACCTCAAGGATAGAAATGGTATCCAGACCCTTGAAAAAGGCACCACAGAAGGCAACTGCTCTAGAAGAATGTGCCTTCACAGACAAGGTGAGATACTGAAATAAGTAACAAAAGGAAATTGCTTTAGACTTATATATTTGCTGATCTCTGGTTGAATTTTTGTTTCCCCCCCACCCAACTGCTGTTGTGTTCTTAAAGTTGCTGGCTTTTGCTGTTGCCTGGCCTTACTGTGAGTTTGTGGTACACTCAGTCCAGAGAGGAAAAACTGGTCAAACAGCTTCTGTGTTATCTGTCTGAGGGTGTGGCTTTGCAGGGGTCTTTTATCTTGCTGGTATAAAAATATTACATTTGAGTGAATTTCTGCTCATCCTGCTAGAGCTCCATTTGTGCCTGATGGAGAGTGCTTTTCAAACAATCTGAATTACAGAGCTACATAAATATATATTTTGCACTTTAACTGTTCAGTGTTTCTTATCAGCACTGCACTGGTTGTATTTATTTGCTTATCTGTACTGTGTTGTTTTTTATTTGTGTAACAGTTTTGCACTAATTTACTGGACTGTTACTTGTTTGATTGAATTATTTACTTTTCTGTGTCTCCGTTTATATATTTGCTGATCTCTGGCTGAATTTTTGTTGTTCCCCACCCAACTACTGTTGTGTTCTTAAAGTTGCTGGCTTTTGCTGTTACATGCCCCTTCTGTAAATTTGATAAGGGACACTCCACCAAGTCCCATCTCATTAGCTCATTCTACCTAATACAGAGATAATTTGGAAAGGTCAAACCCCTTAGTTCCTTAACCTTGAACTTTCTCCTGCTCCTCCTTTCTCCCTTTCCACTTTACTAACAAAAAACAATTTATTCAGGTTTTTTTTATTATATTTGTGTTTCCTCATCCTGCTTTTTCTGCTACTTGCTGCGGGTTGTTCCCTAAAGTGTTCAATTGCATCTTTTCTGTTGTATTTGTTAGTGCTTGTTTATAGTCCGTTTAAATTGTAAGTATTATTCTAAGCCTCTTAGTTTTGGTTTAAGGCTTACCCCTTAGCTCTCCCTGGCCTTCTCTCTCAGATTCTGAAAAATATGGATGGACAATTTTATACAGTTTCTCTTGACAGTCTGGTTAATATTGGCATCCTGAGACAGTGTAGCAATTGCCTTATGTATACAAACAACCACCTACTACTACCACCTAGGAACACAATTTGCTTGAGATGCAATTATATTAGGAACCTAGAGTCCCATTCTCTCTCTCCCACAAGCCAGTATATCTGGCACTGAGAAGGTTGTCAGCACAATCACTACACCTCAACCACCACCCACACCTACACAACACACATCCACATATGTGGAGGTCCTCAACAAAAATCATACACAAAGGAGTCCTCCAAGGCAAAAACACACGTGATCTCCACAGCCCTCCACACCACATACTACACACTGTTCACACACCTGCATCTCACAACCAAGTCTTAACCATAAACCCAACATATTTGTCATAGGAGACTCCATCGTGAGACACACAGATGTGCCTCTCATCAGGGTGGATAAGGACAAAGTCATGGTTAGTTGTCTGTCAGGGGCCAGAATCCGCCACATCACACATGCTTTCAACTTTCTCAACAACAGGTAGTGTTATGACTGTGTCATAGTCCATGTTGGTGTGAATAACTTGAGACATACCTCCCTGGACTATATGAAGAGAGACATGATTGAACTTGCTGAATCTGTGTCCCAGGTAGGTATGTCCCTAGCCTTAAGCAGCATTCTACTGTCACCCAGAATGATGCCTCAATACAAACAGAAAACAATTGGCTTAGTTTCTGGTGTCATTCCAGGGGGATCCAGTACCTGAAAGCCTGGGAAGATATGATCGACAGACCACAATGCTTTGCCAGAGATGACCTGCATCTGTCTCACTTGGGCTTCAGTCTTCTGGAAAAGGCACTTGCCTCCTCCATAGTGCCTTTTTTAGAAAAAGTGATGAGTTTAAAACTATCAACATAAAAATTTCAACAAAACCTGAATTAAAGGTCATGCTGCGGAACACTAAGAGTCTAAGCATGAAACTACACTCAACGTAATCGCTCTTAACCCTGGAAAATGCTGACATCTGTGCAGTCACAGAAACATGGTTCAAAGCTGCAGAGAGCAACCCAGCCATACCTGGTTACTCATTCTATCATACATTCAGACCCCAAAACTGTGGGTAGTAAAGCCAAAAGAGGTGGAGTTTCAATATATATTAAAGACATACACACCTCCAGGCTGGTCAAACAATATGATGCACAGGAGACACTCCAAGTGCATTTAACCATTGTCAAGACCCCTATACAAATCATAGCTTGCTACCGGGCCCACAAATCTGACTCAAGGTGCCCAAACTGCCTATCTAGACCTCTTCAAATCCATCAAGATTCAACCTTTTAACTATCTAAACATAGACTGGAAGAACTACTCATGCCAGAACACAAATGCCCAGAGATTCCTCAATTTTGTCAATGCAAATGCTTTAGAACAGCTAGTCGGTAGCCCCACAAAAGGTGATAATATCTTGGACTTGGTATTAACCAACATGAGTAACCACTTCAGCATCCCTGCAGTAACATCCTCCCTTGTAAGATCTGACCATAAAGCAGTCACATTCAAAGTCACCATCTCCCCCGATCCTCCTCTAGCTAGGGCCAACAAAAAAACCTCTCCAAAGCTGACTACAGCCTCCTGAGGGATAGTATAAACAGCTTCACAGCCCCCTCCCCCTCTCTAGGAACTTGCATTAGTATCCAAAACTATACTAAATTACTATACAGATGCATGGAATCAGGAATACCTGACGGGACTAAATCATCCTCCGCAAGGAAGAGTAAACCTGTCTGGTGGACATCTGCAATAAATAAACTCTATAACAAAATAAAAAAATTGCTGTTCAGGACCAAGGAGTAGGTGTCCAACTGGAAGCACTCTCTCCTTAGCCTAAACAAGCAAATAAGAGCACTAGTGAAATCCTCCAAATCAAACTTCAAGTCCAAATTGGCCACATCTGCTAGAGACAATCATAAGGCCTTCTTCACATATGTCTGTAATCGCAAAGGTAGCACCTAGATCTGTTCAGAACTGGTGGTCAAGGACACCACATACACAAATGCCGTAGATATAACAAACTTGCTGGATGAAAGATTCAGTGAAAATTTCACCCCTCTGCCCCCCCAATCAGTAAATCAGGACATTCCCAGTACCTGCCTCCTTTCCCTTATATCTAGGGATCAGGTCATCACTGCTCTGTCAAAGGCAAAAAATACAGGCTCCATGGGACCTAATAACATCCCAGGATGCATCCTACATGAACTCGGGCAGGAACTTGCAGCACCATTAGGCGCACTATTCAACCAAAGCCGGAGTACCGGCTTTGTCGTAGCTGAGTGAAGGACAGCCACTGTCATACCTTTACACAAAGGTGGAGTTGTCCACCGATCTGGGAAATTATAGACCCATCGGCCTAACTAGCCTGATCTGCAAGGCCATGGAACAGATTTTCATGGACCTCATTAACAAGGACATTGGCAACCTCCAAATACTCGATCCCACACAGTTTGGCTTTGTCAAAGGGAGGTTATGTCTGTTAAATTTGGTCGACTTTTTTGAGACAGTCACCAAAGCCACAGACGAGGGGAAGACAGTGCACACCACCTACCTTGACCTGGCCAAAACCTTCAACACTATTCCCCATTTGGGTATAATAGATAAACTCTCTCAACTAGGCATCAATCTGTATGTTACCAGAAGGGTAGCTAACTGGCTCACTGATAGAACCTACCTAGTCTAAATAGGGGAAGCCATCTCAAGCAGTAGACCCATATCGAGTGGTGTACCCCAGGGTTCGGTCTTGGGGCCTCTGTTACTTGAGATATACTTTTATGAGGTGCAGGCCAAAGCCAGTGGGCTATGGCTGACCATGTTTGCAGAGGACTGCAAGCTGGGCACTGTCAAATTCCCCTAGTGACGTGGACATCCTCCAAGAGGGTCTCACCCAAACAAATGGCTGGTGCCAGAAACATGGCCTCAAGCTGAATATAAAAAAAATGCATCATCATCCCCTTTGGGGAGAGTGACGTCCGCACAAATTATCACATTAATAACATCTTAAGCATGCAGTCAGTCATGAGGAATTTGGGCACTCAGTTTGATATCAACCTGACTTTTGACCACCATGTTGCTTCCATTGTACAGAAAGCTTTCTACATGGCCCACCTCATAAGTAAGGGTATCTCATCCAGGGACAAGGAGGTCATAACATCCCTGTATTCTTCTCTTATAAGGCCCATTGAGTACAACGCCCCATTTGGCATGTACCTCACAAAGCACATGGAGCAGCTGGAGAGACCACAGAGGTTCCTCATCAGGAGAATCCAGGGCCTCAAAAAGCTACCATACACACAGGCTAAAATCCCTATCCATCTACTCTGTTTCATACAGACTCCTCAGAGGTGACCTCTGTCTGGCATACAAGGCGATCTTGGACCCCGCCTTGATGGGACTGCTGCATATCCACAAGTCAAGCCCCACTCGAGTAACCCCCATACACAGCTTCAACCTGGCCTGTGACATCAATAGGACTCATTGGCGGGACAGATTGTTGTCCCAGAGACTCTCCCATCTGTGGAACAGACACCCTCTCCACATCAAGCAGAGTATCTCTTTACCCCTTTTTAAGCGCAACCTGGATAACTGGATGGGAAATAGAAAATATTGCCCTGGGATTCCACCCGTGTCCCTGCTGGACAGGGGCATCGGGTGCTGATTTGTCTACACATGGGCTAAACTCCTGGCTAGGCTTATAAAGGCCTCAGGGCCAATAGCCTAGTAACATCATATGATCCTATGAATACAGGAATAGACTTCTTGCTCTGAAACAGCCAAACCCAAAGTTGTGGGATGATAGGAAACAAAGATTTGTGAATAACTTTGGTTTTATACAAGTAATATCTGAGCTGCCTATGCAAATCCAAGGTGTGAAGAACCTTCTTGTTGGTAGACTGCGGAGAAGGAAAAAGGAAGGAAGATGAATAGACTGATCAAAGAACAACTCATTTGACCACCTTGGGCATGAAAGAAGGATTAGTGCAAAGAGGCACCTTGTCTCTATTTAAAATCAAATGAGGAACAGTCATGAGAGCCTGATGTTCTGACACTTTCTTGGCTGAAGTAAGAGAAAAAGAATAACGTATTTCCAATTAAAAAGTTGTAAGAAAGCTAAAAAAGCAGGCTCAAAGGAACATCTGTCAATTTTTCAAGTACAAAATTGAGGTCCCAAGAAGGTGGAATGGGCTTCCTGGTAGGCCTGATATGAAGGATGTCTTCAAGGAATAGCTTGACCTCAAACCTAGAGGCCAGAGGAGGAGTCAAGGGAAGACGAGCAGAAATTGTTGACAGGTGACTTTTAACTGAAGAATATGACAACTCAGCATGGAGCAGAGAGAGAATCAGAGAAACTTCTATAAATAGGGGATCCTGGCAGTGAGAGGCACCAGGCAGAAAATCTTTTTCATTTGGACATATATAATTTCCTGGTAGTGGGCTTCCTGGCCCACTGCAGAAACCAAAGCACGTCCTCAGAAAAAAGGTGCCTAAAAGGGATCAAACCCCATCACCCACAGTGTCATCTGAGGAGTGGATAGGTGAGGCTGGATAGGAGACCCCTTGTTTTAAGTGGGAAGACTCACCTGTTGAGGTAATGTATAGTAATTGCTGCTGACCAAGTGAGAAAGAAGGGGAACCAATGCTGTTTGAAACAAAATGGAGATTCCAGCAAGATATTTTGGGAGAGTCCTGCCTGATCTTGTGCAGAACTTGTGGCAACAGAAGTGGAGGGAGTGTACAGAAACATCCCCTTCCAAGGAAAAGACAGGCCCATCCATTTTACACGTCAGAATACTTGGAACTCTGGAACAGAACAGTATAGAGAACAAGTTGCCTGTTCAAAGGGGATGCAAAAAGACAAACCTGAAGAACACCCCACCAATGGACGATGTCCAAGAACACATCCCTGTGAAGCATTCATTTGTGAGCTTGTGCTCTGGACCTGCTGAAAGAGATTGCTACTAGACTAAGCTCTGAGAGAATGTAAACCTGAACGGTCACTTGATATGGAATGGCTAGATCCCACACCTGAACAGCTAGTCTGCAAAGAATGTAGGACATTGTACCCACTTGCCTGTTGACATACCACATCACTGTAGTTTTGTCTGAAAATCTTGAGGGCCCAGGATGAAAGAGGGAATGAAAAGCTTGCAGAGCCAGGAATAGAGTCCTTGTCTCTTTTATGTTGATATGGTCTGCCATCTGATGAGGAGGCCAGAGACCCTGGACCTTTAGGAGCAGACTTCTAGTAACTTAACTTATCCATTCCTAATGTTGTCCAGGTAATAAAGTGTGACACTTGTGACTTCTAACAGGCTGGACTGTAACTGCATAGGTCTGCAAGTCAGCAGAACATTAAATGAAGAAAATATTTTAGGCTGAATAAGAAAAGCATGTTTTTACATCTTCTACTTAGCTGCACTGATTTTCTCATATTTACAGTACATATCTATGGCAGTAAACACTGCAAATTTGGTAACTCAATACAGGTACAATTAATCATGAGTGTTGTCTGTGATCTGCCTTTCAAGTGTGATTGGCTTGAATGGGACACCACAGCCAACACCAGTAGAGCTAGAATAGTAATTAACACAATCATAATCAGCACTGTCATTGTTAAAGGGTTAAGGAAATTCCATAATTTAATTTTCCACAAATAATTTAGAGAACTGTTTCTCAGGAAGCCAGCAAATATTCAAGGTGTGATGGGACAGAGAAAGGTATCTGCAAACATGCTTTTTGGGAGTGTAATGAGTTGGAAGATTTTGAAAATTCCCTACAAAGTACTCTGTTATGAATGTTGGGGGAAAAACATAATTTTAAGGGAATGATTACTCTGAGATGGGACACAGAATCTTAATTGCCTAGACATAATAAGGCCTAAGTTTAATGTGACTGGCTGACAATAAGCAATTATGAGAAATGGAAATCAAACAAACCAGCTGTAACTGATGTACTGAATACTGTAAAAGACATTAAAACAATGGAGGTGGGATCTTCAGAAAAGGGAAGGAGCAAATTTCATAGAAAGAAATGGAACTCAAGGGAATAATATGTGCAGATTAAATGTTCAGAAGGAGGCGTAGTAAGATGTAATGGAAGGAAGGAATTAGGCGATTTATGTAATGTTGGAGTGAATGCAGACTGTCTAAAAGGAAGAAAAACATGTATAATGCATGAAAATAAATGTTAATATGGTTTCTTTTCTATTTTATATGTGCCTAAGGCTTAAATGCCAATTTATTAAAAGGCGTTTTAAAATAAGAAGTTATGTACTCACCATAACGTTCCATCTGAGTAGATAAACTTAATTTGTCTGCAACCTGTGGGATACGCATCCGACCTCAGATCCGAGCCGGCAACTTTACAAAGCTTAGATCCGAACTCCTCGCTCCTCCTCTTACCCATAATCCCCTGCCAACCCTGACTGACCTCAGATCAAGTTTGCCCGCAAGCACTATAGTGGATAACTAACTACATTATCAGAATGGTACATCACTATATGACATGAAACGCATCTGAAGGTCAGGGGGACGGAGGCGGGGGAACGGTTGCAGACAAATGAAGTTTACCTACTCAGATGGAACGTTATGGTGAGTACATAACTTCTTAATCTGAAGTAGTTAACTTCATTTGGTCTGCAACCTGTGGGACAGAGTCCCCAGCTATCTAAACCTTGGGCAGCCTTCATGGAAGGATATTCCGGAGCATTGCGGAGCCAAAAGAAGTTCTCCCTCTGGAGGTAATGTCCAATTTATAATGATTGATGAAGGTATGAGATGAGGCCTAAGTGGCTGCTGAACAGATATCATCCAAGGAAACCCTGGATTTAAAGGCGGCAGATGTAGCCATAGCCCTAGTTGAATGGGCACAAACTCCTCGAGGTGCGGGCCTGCCTGAATTTTGATACGCTGTAATGATACACTGTGGAATCCATCTCGATAAGGAAACCTTCAAGACCGGTTTACCTAGATTAAATTTGGCAAAGGAGACGAACAACTGGTCAGATTGTCTATGACCAGATGCCCTATGAATCTAAAATCTAAGTTGTCTGTGTACGTCCAAAGAATGTAGTCTGTACTCCCCATTGTTCTGGTAGTTAGGAAAGAAGACCGGCAAACTGATAGATTGGCTAATATTAGATTCAGAAACTACCTTCGGGAGGAAGGAGGGAGTGGTCCTGAGGTAAACCCTATCCTTGTGAAAGGCTAAGTATGGGGGTTTCACAGAAAGAGCTTGCAATTCAGATACTCTCCTGACTGAAGTAATAGCCATAAGAAAGGCTGTTTTCCAAGACAAATATCTGAGGTCTACTGAAGATGCCGGTTCGAAGGGAGAGGCTGTCAAGGCTTGTAATACCAAGGTCAAATCCCATGGAGGTACCGCTTCCTTTATTGGAGGTCTAAGAAGAAAGGTGCCCTTTAGGAATGTTTTGCACAATTTTGTAGTAATCAAAGGGCCCATTTCAGTACCAACGTGGTAATGAGAGATAGCTGCTAACTGAACCTTAACTGTAGAACAGCTAGCTCCATCATTAAAAAGACCTGAAAAAAAGTCCAGCACCACAGGCAAGGGGGCTGTAAAAGGGTCCAAATTGTGGCGTTCTGCCCAGATAGAGAAACGCTTCCATTTACTACCATAGACCTGCCTAGTAGAGGGCTTGTGCGCTGCTACTAGGATAGTTTTAACTGGAGAAGAGATACCGGGAGTCCTAGCTACAAGTGGAACTGGAGCAGCCAAGCCGTAAGCTTTAGGCTGACCAGGTCGGGAAGTGGAAGCCCCTGGGGGTGGGAGATTAGATCCGGAAGGAGATATAGAATCCAAGGTGGATTCACTCGATGAGACTAGAGGTAAGGGAACCAAGCTTGGCGAGGCCAGAATGGGGCAATGAGGATCATCCTGCTCCCCAACCGACTGGCTTTCTGAAGAAGTTTCAGCATGAGGGGAAGAGGAGGGTAGGCATAGAGAAGACAGGGTGGCCAAGCATGCACCAAGGCATCCCTCGGGGCTTCCCCGGCAGTGGGAATGAGAGCGAAGTAATTGTTGCATTTAGTGTTTGAGGGAGATGCGAAAAGATTGCAACAGGGCTGCCCCCAAACGGCAAAAATTTGACTCGCTACTCGAGGATTGAGGGTCCACTCGTAAGTGAAAAGATGGTGCGACTCAGTCTGTCCGGCAGGATGTTGGTCCGTCCCGGAATGTGCGTTGCAATGAGAAAGTGGTTGGTGGAGATCGCCCATTCCCACACTCTCATGACTTCTCGACAGAGTGGGTAAGACCTGGTTCCCCCTTGTTTGTTGATATACCATACCACAGACATACTGTCTGTCTGGATTGCAATTGTTCCTACAGGCAGAAGGCTATGAAGTGCTTGCAACGACAACAGCACTGCCCTCATCTCTAGAACATTTATGTGCAATAAGGTCTCTGAATCGTTCCACGTGCCTTGGACTGTCTTGCTCGAATAATGCCCCCCCCACCCAAGACGAGAGGTGTCCGTGGTCACCGTGGCGAGAGGGGGGCCGTGGCAAAGGGGCATCCCGCCTGGAGGTCTGGCGATTGAAGCCACCAAACGAGAGCCCTCTTGCAGGCCCTGCTGAGAGAAATGGGGTGACTCAAGGGGTATTGATGAAGGGACCATTGGACTTGGAGAGTCCACTGTAAAATCTTCATGTTCAGACGGGCCATGGGAAGAAGGTTTATAGTGGCTGCCATGGACCCCAGGGCCCTCAGAATCAATCCCGCAGGAGGTTTTGAAGATTGAAAGATGGCCCGCACATGTGCCCTCAAAGGGTGCAACCGGTCGGGAGTTAAGAAGACTAGTTGCCTGTTGGTGTCCAGTCTGGCCCCGATAAAATCTATCACCCGAGTCAGGGTGAGAGAGGACTTGTCCGAGTTAATAGTGATCCCTAGTTGCGGAGCAAGGTTGAGAAAGTAGTCCCTGGCTAAGCATAGTAGATGCCTTCTCGGGGCGGTGAGGAGCCAGTCGTCCAGGTACGGGAAGACCTGCATTCCCTGTAGTCTCAGGTGGGCCGCTATCACTGCTAATACCTTGGTGAACACCCTGGGGGCTGAGGTGAGACCAAAGGGGGGGACCCTGAATTGATAATGACTGGCTCCCAGCCGGTAGAGGAGAAACCTCCTGGACCGTTCGTCCATCAATATGTGGTAGTATGCGTCCTTGAGGTCTATGGAGCACATCCAGTCGTTCTCCCGCAAGAGGGGGAGAATAGATTGAACAGTGACCATCCGGAACTTTTCTTTGGTTACTGACAGATTGAGTAGGGAAAGATTGAGGATGGGCCTTAGGTCCCCCGTCTTTTTTGGCACCAAAAAGAACCTGGAGTAGTAACCCGATCCGGACTGGCCTGGGGGGACATGCTGGATGGCTCCTTTTTCTAAAAGCAGCCGAATTTCCGCAGCCACTGCCTCCCTCTGATTGGGTGGAACATCGGGGAGGTGTCCGGGGGTGTCGGGAATGTAGGAAAAGGGAATTCTGTATCCTCTGGATATGATACGAAGTACCCAGTGGTCTGTTGTAATGGACTCCCAAGCTGCCAGGTGCTTCGAGAAATGCCCCCCGACTGCCTCCAGAGTGGAGCAGTCGGGCAACCCTTCAGGGTTGCTACGTGGGCCGATCAGAGAAGGCTTTTCTGGACCCAAAGTTCTTCAGGCCCCCTCTGCCTCTAGGGCGGCGTCCACCCTGTCCTCCTCTGCCGCGGAAGGACTGGGAGTCCGGAGCGGACTGGGATTGTTGAGACTTTTGGAACCACATCTTCTTCTGTCCCTTTTGGTTCTTGGAGAAGGACCTCTGGGGAGCAGAGAAGCGGACTCCGACGGCAGACAACATTTTCCCATCCTTTTCGCTCTGGACCAAACTCTCGCGAACTGTCTTGCCAAATAGGGCAGAACCATCGAAGGGGGCATTCGCAAAGGACGCCTTGAAGGGTTCCACAAAATCACAATGTCGGAGCAAGGCCTGGCGCCTCATAACTAGGCCTACTCCACTGGCTCTAGCTGCTCCCTCTGTAGCATGGGATAAAAGCTGCATAGAGGTGATGGATATAGACCTAAGTGTGGCCATGAGAGTGGAGTACAACAGTTTGTCCTCCCCCGACATGGACTCCGGGGGCGATGCAGCGTACTCTTTGATAAAGTCTCGCTGCAGTCGAATGACATGTGCCATGTAGTTCAGGGACCTTACAGAGAAGGTCGCTGAACTAAAGACCCGCTTTCTGAGATGGTCCATCGAGCGAGACTCCTTGCTTGGGGGATGGACCGAGGGACTCTCTTGGGCTAACTCTCTCTTGGTGGCTGCCGCCACCAACATGGCATCTATGGGGGGTCCCTTGCTTCAATGGAATTTCTCTGCCGGAGGGCTCAGGATCTTGTCGGGATGTTTGGGGACTGGCTCCACAGTGTCTGGCTCCTTCCACGCCCTAGTGGTGATAAGGTCCACTAAGGGGTCGGCCGGAGGGGACACCCAAGAGGTAGATGGGCCTGCTTCGAACGCCTCCAGGAACATGGATTTGTCCGAGGAAGCCTTGGGGGCAGACCACCCCCCTCTTATCCTAAGCATTTCCATGATGTCATCCTTGGGGGGGTGACCTTGGGGAGCCTTCCCCCTCATCCAAATCCGTGTCTTCTGTCAAGGACTCGGGGGAGTCCACGTGCCTCCTCTTACACTTCCGCTTGTGAGGAACATCCTCGGGGGGACTGTTCGAGGACGACTCACCAGCAACGTCTTGTTCCAGGGGAACGACCTGAGATGTCAAAGCAGGCCGTCCCTGTGGCCAGGCGACGGAAGCCTACCCAAATGAGAGGGAGTGTGGAATGGAACCGTAGCAGGGGGCGGGGGCCTGGATGCACTCAACAGAGCCTTCTCCACCACATCGAAGGCCGAGGGAGAGCCACTCTCTCTAGGATCCGAGAGCCGACCCTCAATCGGATCCGATGGATGGATCAGAGCCGGCGCCGAGATCACTGGATCCGAAGGGCCAGTGTGCTCCGACCTGGACGGAGCTGAAGGCACACCAAACCCCTCAGATCCAAAGCTCAGAGCACGAGAGCTTGGATCCGACAAGGACGGATCCGGAAAACTCGAAGGAAGAGTTGGAGCCGAAGTACCAGACACTGTCGGTACCGACCCACTCCCAGCTCCAACGCTGCCCGGCTCCAAGCGCTCCGAACCCGGGAAGTGGGTCGGAGAAGGAGCTATCGGGGCAAAGAAGGGTGTTGAGCTCCCCCCCGGAGGGGGGGGAAGCAGGAGCACTCCCATCTGCATTTGGGCCTGGATGAACGTTCGCATCACCCGGTCCAAATCAGCTTCAGAAAGGCTACGTGTTGATCTCGATGAGGCCACCGAGGCTGGCCGGGAGTGCTGCCTCGATGACCTCGACAGAGATCAGGTCTCCTCCTCCTCGGGTCCCGGTGAGAAGCATGGAGACCGGAGCCAAGGAGGAGGAGACCTTGAAGCCGTGGAGGAAGAAGCCCGCTTAGCCGGGGGGGCCGAAGCAGAGGCCTCAGCCCGCCGCTTGTGGTGCTTCTCCCTCCATTTTTCTCTCCTGGCCTCCCTCTCCTCCGGCGCCGAAGTGGGAGATTGAGTCCTGGCCGGGGGGAGGGAGGCAAGGAGTGGCCGCCACCGAAGCCTGGGAGGAGGCCACAGAAGCACCGGAGGCCAAAGCCGAATCAGGGGGCAAAAGTCCCGCCAGGATCAGCTTAGACCTCCGGTCCCTTCAGTGCCCTGGGGTTGAATGCTGCACAGATAGTGCATCCAGAGGAAAGGTGTTCAACCCCAAGGCACCGGACGCACCGAGTGTGGCCATCCGCCGGGGAGAGTTTATGGTCACACTCGGTGCACTTAGAAAAGATTGGCTTTGGGGCCTCAGACATTCTAAAGAAAACACACTTGCTAGGCCCCAAACACACCACACACAGAACTACGTACCAGTGAAGGGGAGGGTAAATTTAACTAAAAAGATTCAACTATAAGGATTTAACCAAAGGGAAACCTAACCACAACACACTCGTACACTTAAAGTAACAGAAAAAAAGTTTTAAACTTTTTACAAACTCTACGAAGACCCTATGAACCAGGAGCTCAAAATCTAGCTGCTGACCAGAAGCGCGGCAAACTAGATCTGAGGTCAGTCAGGGTTGGCAGGGGATTATGGGTAAGGGGAGGAGCTAGGAGCTTGGATCTAAGCTTTGTAAAGTTGCCGGGTCAGATCCGTATCCCACAGTTTGCAGACCAAATGAAGTTAACTACTTCACATCATGAGTTAAGGAAATTCTCACAAACTGCAATGACTGCAGAGCATAAGAAAGATAATTTGTGAAGGAGTTCATACAGTGGAGTCACCTACAGCTTTTCATCTACATATGGGAACACTACAAGGTCCTTCTCCAAAAGGTGATATTTATACTGAAATGATGCCGGCCAAGATAAAAGTGAAGAACTCTCCTCTACTGCTATCAGATTGTTGTATAACAGCAAGCAATCATCGTCTACAGACACCATCCAAGCTCACCTACTGCGGAAGGCTAGCAACTGGACAGATGCTCAGAATATAAACAAAGAGAAAGGGGTGGGGGAATCTTAAGTGAAAGAGCTGCTCTGGTCGAATTTTTAGTCAAATTTAGAACAGGAGTTGCTGTTAAAAGGATAATTAGTAGGGCATATAAAATACTGCATGATAACTATAAGAGTCAATCAGAGGAATTGTAATTTTTTTCCAATCTCTTTCCAAAGGAACAATGGGATGACATATGTATGGCTCTCAAGTATGCAACACAGTCCAGAAGGTTTTTTTTTTTTTTTTTTTTGCTTGGACATAACTGCATAGGTATTTTTACACTCTAAGCAGTCTTCAAAGAATCCTTTTATTGTTAAATGGCAAATGTAGGACGGAGTGATGGGAACTTACGTTTTTGGAATGTAATGAGTTGGCAGATTTAAAAAATTCCCTACAGAGTACTTGGTCAGAAATATTGGGAATCAAATGGCTGTAATTAAGGAAATGATTCATTTGAGCTGGTTTATATTATATGAATTGCTTAGGCATAGTAAGGTCCTGTTAAGTTTAATTCTGCTGGTTGCCAAAGAAAGCAATTCTTAGAAAATGGAAATCAAAGTCTAAACCAACTGTATTTGAAATACTGAATACTGTAAATGAGAGAAAAGAACTATAAGAGGGATCCTTAGAAAAGAAAATAAATTACATAAAAATTAATAGAAATTGTGGAGAAAATACATGCAGAATAATATTCAAGAAGACGAGTGAGGTTTAGAGGAAAGCAGGAATTGAGCAATTTATGTAATGTTGCACTGATGATGGTTATGAAAGAAAATATAGGTGATATATAATGCATGTAAATGGAAAAAATGTTAACATGCTTTGTTTCCTTTTCTATTACTGTATGTTTGCCTAAATCTTAAGTGATAATTTAATAAAAATGTTAAAAATATTACACAAGTAAAAAAATATATATGTACTAAATACACCTGTTAATGTCACTTAGGTCCTGGATCAGAAGGCATTTTTCCATCTTCTTTGGAATGAGTAAGAGCTAGTAAAGACCCCCCTTTACAGTGGAGAAGAAAGCTCTACAGTGCTTTTCTCCTCTTAAGAAACAGAATCTGAGACTGTTACAGAAGTTCTGTAAAGACTGAATGTCTTCACAGAATATTTCTTAACAGGAGAGAACCCAGGAGTTTTAAAATGAATTCTTTTGAGACCAAATCCAGAACAAGTACTGGAGAACTAGGCTCCTACAGGCAACTCAAGAGGTAGTAAGCCTATCACACTGCATATCACACTGACCCCATAAAGCTTGACTTTTGGAGAGAGAGTCTTAATGTGTGCCCCTAGAAGGGGAAACACTGCCTGACATGGCCTATTCTGTTTTTATTCAGGTCTCAAAACCCCTTTGGAGCCTGGGCTGGCCTAGATGAAGCAGAAAGGGACAAGAGATGGAACGTGTCATACATATCCCTGCAGGGTAATTAGTGCCTGCTTCCTCCTTAATTATGTCTTCAGAAAGATACTCAAGAAGGAATGATCACTGCAAAAGGTCATTCCAAGTGACCTGCTACAGCTTCTCCATAAAGGAGGGGAGCTTAACTCATGCCATCTGGAACATTTATGTAACAGTAGCTGCTGCCTCAGCTGCAAATCAATAAAATCAAAACAGTGGAAAACATAGAACCTCACAGGGGAACCCAGATAAAACTATCAAGTACCCAGCTGCTGAATATGCAAACAAGGACCTCTAAATAGTGACTATATATATATATATATATATATATATATATATATATATACACACACAAAACAAACCACTGCTTCTCGGCATTTTAAACAATCTCAAAACCAAACTACTTAATTATGCAGAAATCCACAAATTCCAGTGTGAGGATATTACCCCACACATCCAAACTCTAAATACACAAACTTAGAGGTCACATAAACTCAGAAAAAAAGGAAAAAAACTTGGCATCAATATAAAGTTCTCTCTTCTCTGACACTGTACTTCTTCTGAATTACTATGCAGTACACTGAGCACCACAAACACTCTCCAAATTCGGAAAAAAAGGCAATTTTGTTATGCACTTTTCTTACATAATAAAGATGCTTAGAGTTTTGTTCATCAGCTTTCAGCTCTGTTAAACCTTAGTCTCATGCTATATCATAACAACAGTCAGTACTGGCTATCATGGAAAAGCAGTAAGAAGGTAAAGCACCTTTAAAAATTAATTTTATTTATTTTTTCAACATTTGTTAACTGGGAAAGTCCAACTTGGAACAAAGCCAATTTTCAGCGGAGGTCCGGGGTGACCCACTCCAGACGCATGTTTTTGTAACATGGGAGGAAACTGGAGCACCCGAAGGAAACCCACACGAACGCAAGGAGGACATGCAGACTCCATACAGAAGGCACTCCAGCCGAGAATCAAACTGGAGAACCTCTTGCTGTGAGGCGACAACGGTACCACTACACCATCCTATTAACAGTAATACATATAATAGTAATACATTTCCCTGTCATACAAAATGTGGCACAGTAAAGTGTCCAACAGCTTTTAAAGATATTCATTTGGAGACACTTCACCTTTGGCTAACATCTGTGTGGTAGCAAAGTGTTTCATGGGTTTCAAAGTTATGAATCTCTTTGTGTTCCTACACTTTTTCCCCTCCCTGTAATTAGTAGTACATTGGAGCAGTTGAAGCTCCAAGTATTACAAAAAATTATGATGCGGTTTCTCCAATAATGACCTGGTCACTATGTGGTCTTGACTAATGTGTGAAGATTCACTTGGTTGAATTGCTTTTCACTCCACTCTAAAGTTACATTTCTTGACATCCATGTCTCAAACATTTAACCTGTTTAGGAGACCCGATCATAATAATCCTCTGTATTAGTAACGGATACTGTCTCCACACCTAGCTTCTTAAACAGAACAAACATTTTACAAGCAGCATTTTACACTCCCTTCAATACACTATAAGATTCACTATTCATCAGTTACTATTACAAAGCTTTGACTACAGGTACACTTGACAACTTGTGCCCACTATACTGACGCTCCATAAACTGCTACATGATAACTCAACAGGTTCACATCAGAAGGGCTAATGTCAGTCTTCTCAACATTCCCTAGCAAGTCAAGGACCTGGGGGATAGGGGAGGTGAAGGGTGCAGACTCCCTAGGCTCAACTGGAAGCCTGAGGCAGAAGACAGGGGAGTGTGCTAGAGAAGTGACTTTGTTTCTTGTGAACGGATAACAAGTATGAGCTCAGTCCCTTGTTACTGAAGGGAACGGTCTCAGTCAGTGTTAGAATAGAAGTACCAAAATGGTGACCTTCAGTGGAGGAAGATTTTAACAGTGCCTGGCTTCCTGTTCACCTGTGTCCTTGTCCTCTACAACCACTGCCTAACATTAGGTGAGGGACCCTTCTGCCAATTCCTGCACTGCAGTCTCGAGACCCCAAGGCACCCTATATGAGCTGTAACAGACCTCAAGCTTCTTCCTCCTCTAACTACAGTAACAGGGTTAATGGTCAGATGCTTCCCAACTCTGGGACCTTATGCATTCTTCCTAAGAAGTACAAGCAACAACTGTATGGGTCCTGGGTGATGGTCTAACTTCGGGATAAAATGATGGAACTTCCCCTTGAAGCATACTTTGCCAGATACGAACTGCATCATCATAAGCAGGAAATTACTGGGGGAGCAAGACGTTGGGTGTGCCCTTATAGCAGTCTGCAATAACATCATAGCATACATTAGTGGAAAGTGCATTCATCTCAAGTGTGGGAGATACAAAGTGATAAAACTGTGCTGACGGAGTGCTCTCAGGAGGATCTCAGCTTTGTCAAACACTGCAGAAGGACCCCTAAAATAAAGTCCATTAATACATCATGGCTAAATCCAGTCACCTGTATGGCACAGCAGTAAATTACTTTTATTTTATCAAATCAACCATCTGTAAAACAAACAGATGCATGTCTTTGTAACATGGGAGGAAACTGGAGCACCCGAAGGAAACCCACACGAACGTAAGGAGGACAGGCAGACTCCGCATAGAAGGCATTCCAGCCGAGAATCAAACTGGAGAACCTCTTGCTGTATGGTCCCAAAGGGCATCTCAAGAGCTGGATGATGATACTGAAAACAGGCAAGTCACTTAAGGAAATTTTAACATTTCTTGCAGGTAAAGCCAGCTTTCACTACAAGGAGGTAGATTCTGCAAAAATATTAAGTCTCACAAGCACTACAGGATGGTTTCTCTTTAAATTTGCAGTAGAAAACAAATTCCAATCTTTTTTTTTTTTTTTTTTTTTTTTATATACAGCCTAAGATAACAATTGTACTAATTTATTTTGCACAAGTTGTCAAGGAATCAATGTGAGCCACTCAGGTGAGACATATAAAACCCATTATTTAAAACAATATAAACTTCCTAAAAAAAATTCACGCAAGGCATAAATTTAACACATACTAAGGACTCTGCAAAAATATCTTCAGGTAAATGAAACACAAGGAAACATTACCTGCATAACTTCTTCCTGTGCTCATAGAGGATGGAAGAAGTGACCATTTGTCGGTTGTTGGATTATAATATTCCACTGATGCTAAATTACAGGAGCCGTCATCCCCTCCAACTACATACAGAGAGCCATTGACAGCACAGACACCTTCAGAATAAAAGTGATGTATTAAACTTATGACACAAATAATGCACTATTTGCTTACTTTTAATTTGCTTTAACTGAGAACTTCCACAGCCATTTTCACTGCATACTAGACATTATTCACCACAGCTGGTACAGTAACTACAAAATAGAAGATCAACAAATGTGCGGTTATACATGTTTTAAGTATATGACATTTGGTCAACTGTACACATCCACATAGATGCCAGGAAGGACACCTTTCTAGTTATTGCACTACAGTATTCTCCAACCTGTCCCAGTTTAATTTCTAGCTTCATCTTCTCTTCACAAGTATATTTTTTCAGTATTGAACTGCTCCTCTAAAACAGTGGAAAGGCTAACACAAAAAAGTAACAACAACAATAAAACACTGTTTAAAATAAAAAAGGATAACAACAATAAAACACTGTTTAAAATAAAAAAGGATAACAACAATAAAACACCGTCTAAAATAAAATAATCTGTGTAGTTAATGATATTCTGGCCAAGATTTTCTCATTTTTTAGCTTACAACACAATCATGAATACACTACTACAATTTTCCAGATTTATCCTAGCTAATCAACTACTTTCCCTGTAAGTACACTGTGAAAAGGAGTGTCTCAGATCAAGAGCATGGCATGAAAAAGATAAATCATATTACACTGTTTTTTTAAATGTGAATGAAAGCATAATGCTACCTGGAGAGGACAGCTGAACACAATCCTACCTGGATGCATTTCTCACAACTGCCTAGATTTTTAAGTTTTTGGTTTGCTCCTCATAAAATTTGTTGTTTTCTGGCAGATCACTGAGGACTGAAGTCACTTAATAATAACTGACACTTGAGTTGCAAACTTAATATCCATCGGAAAATACATACAAACGAAAACCTATTATTCCAGCAACTTTAACAAAAGCAATATTTAAAATCTGTCCCTGTTTTTGGACGTTTGTCTTTAGGCTGTGTCCAGATTTCTTGCACTAAGAAGTTGACGGGTATGCCTGGAAGTACCAATGCCTTTACTATATATGAGACAACCTCAGCCTAGGGAACTGGCTGCCTGACAAGAGCTAAATCATAACATGACTTATGCTAGCCTAAGGGTAACAGTGGCAAAAAAGTAAGTGTGAAATGAATGCTGTTACCCACTACCGTAGTCATTTAATCAAACAAATACTTTACCTGATAAGAAGTTAAAAAAATCCCTTGGTATAATATAGTTAATCATAGGAAAGTAACACAATGCTAAATGCATTGTAAATAAGCCTATCTAGACTGTGATTTTATTTGTATCCCCTACAAAGAAAATAATCACAGTGCTAAACAATAAGCTTCACAAATGAGGAAATATGAAGCTTCTTCCTTAATAGGAAAATTTTTGAGACAAATGCACAATATTGTAAATAACTACATTTGTGTATTATCACTTTGGTAAACAGGATCAGAGTTCTAAAGACTAAAACAAAAATTCCATCACTTAAGATTAATGCTTTTCTTTGAACATCAGTACCAAACAGAAGAAGAAAAGTAATATACTGCTCTCCATTACTGATACAGACTTTACAGGATTGTGAGTAATTATTCTACAGAGCACCATTTAGCAAGTAACCAATAATGCCTGAAAGGGTGGGTGTTACTGGCGAAGTAACAGACTGCCAACAGTTGCCTGGTCTCTACACCCCTGGAAGGTCTATTATTTCCTCTAATGCCCATTTTAGAAGGCATTACTATGCTTAGATAATAGGCCATTAAATTGTGCCATATTATTTTTAATCAGTGTGACACTGCCAGCCCAGCTATATGGAATTTTGTAAATAATTCTATGTCATTTGTGAATATTGACATGACTTGTACAGAACTGTATGCTATGTACGGAGCGTCAAGAATGTAACCACAGCATACTCTGCTGGAACACAGAAGATTAACTTGCAAAGCTGGGCCATAAACAAAAGATGTTATCTCTCAGTTTTAGTTCAATAGCAGGCACAATGTCTAATGCTAGAAGTTTTTCTACTGTCTAGAAAGAAAAGTAATTACTACGTTTAAAATGTGAAGTGTTTTACTGCATTATGACTTCCTAGCAGCTACACAGTACTGAGCAAATATCTGAGAGATGTATTTCTCACACAGGGATGTTAAAATTCTATTGGTTTCTGGTTTAGCCTGGGAAATGAAGTCAGGTGACAAAAAGTGATGTCATCCAGGCTAACCCAGCAGTAATGTTTGATATTAACTTAAGAACTCTCTGAGAGTGAGGCGGGGCATTTTGTATTTTGTCTTTGACCTGGAAATATCCACTCATCGTCACATCTGCACTTGCTTGTAAGTAAGATTCAGGGAATAGCATCTCTTTTAGATATAGATAGGAATAAAGTAAAGATTAGTTTAGATGTTTTCTGTATTTATTTGAGACTGTCCTGCAATGTTGTTTTAACATTTTTCCTGTGATTTTGAACTCTGAAGTAACTGTGGTTGTTTAATAAGCATTGATTTGCTCTTTTATTATTTATTATTAAATATATTTAAACCCATCTTTGTGGCTAATATTTGAGAGACATATTTAAGCTTTTAGAGTACTTGCATATGTATTTGGTGACACTGTACAGGCCACTCCTAAATAGTCTTGAAAATCTTGGTCAAAACTACCATTTAGATAATGGTAACATTACACAGTCAGATTGGACAACATTTGTAAGGGCCTTATAGCAGCTGATAAGTAGGGTGGCTGCTGGCAGCTGGTACTACCTTATAGTTTGGACAGAAGGGGCATAGCTAGTAAACCTATGCTAGCCTTTCCCAGGTGTGTGTGAGAGTTTGTATATCAATCATATCTCAAAGTGTGTGTGTGTCAGCTACTTGGGCATGGACACAAAGCACTGGTTGGACAGAGAGGGCACTGGAGGTCTTAACTTGGCCACTCAGCTGCGATCTCAACCCTACAGCTGTGCCAGTGGGAGTCTTACTGGGGATCTGGAGAAAGAGTGAGAAACCAGCCCCAGACTGACTGTCTGTGTGCTCTTAAAGGAAACTGTACTTTACTGTGTGTGTACTTGTAATCCTCACATTGTGTACGACCCTCACTGTTGCCAGTGGGGAGGATTGAGGCTCCTTGATTACTATGCCAGAGCAGGGGCGTCACAATCAATATATATGTATATATCTATATCTATATCTATATCTATCTATCTATATATATCTATATCTATATAATCTATATCTATCTCTATCTATATCTATATATATATCTATCTATATCTATATCTATCTCTCTCTCTCTATATATATATATATATATATATATATATATATATACATATATACACACACACACACACACACACACACATTTCTATATTTGATGTAAAATAGTGCCTCTGCGTAATGTGTCAAAGTTGATGTAGCATATTTAATTGTTGATAGGGGAAGTATTTTATGTCCAAAATATAAGTTGTGTAAATATTTAATAACACACACACATGTACACATGCAGAGGCAGACAGACAGACAAACTCACAAAGAAAGAAGCTCATACATATATACACATACACAGATATACCCACAGAAAACACAGAGGTATGCACAGATCTGTCCAGCAATTAGAGTTTCATTGTGATCAAATTTATAAAGTGCATGGCATTGTAACATCTACCCCCTCCCTGTGCTGTCAACTGTTCCTGATTTTGGCTTGTTCTTGCCATGTCTCTATTTTCTGGTTAATCACTGAGAATTACAATTGGTCAATAAAGCCAGACATTAGTTTATTTCATACTTCTTACTGTTCAGATAGTGTGTGTTGATGAAAACGTTTGCTCTACTTCTGCCCTGAATTCATGAGAAAAGAAAAGAAAAGGTATTCACTCTCCCTCTCACATACATACATACATACACACACAAACACAGGCACTCTGTCTCTAAACATATAGATTACTTATAACACCTTTTTGTTCACCTTGCTAAATATGAGTTTTTAAGATGCTTAGCAAGGGAAAAGTAAAATGGCTAGTCCTTAACTGCTCCTGCAGTTACTTTTACTTTTTATTTATTTTGTTTTTCATTTTATACTTACTAAACAACAAAGTAGCATTTAGAGAGTATTAAAAAAGTTAGACATTCACTTTTTTCAGTCCAAGCTGTACTGTAATTAATGCGAAAAGCTACGTTTTAGAATTGAGTTTTTGTGTTTTTAAAGAAATAGAGTCATTGTACCAGCTCTCATCTGTAATGCCACTGCTCTGTAAACACTAAGCTCCACTCTATGGCATTGTTGTATTGCTAGTTGCACTATTTTTATCCTGACATGAACCCCTGCAAACTGAGCCACTTGTCTGTGTGTTATAATTTAATCCATAGACGGTGCTCAGAGACAATGTTACATTCGCTAATGTGAGTGTTTGCATGCTATCAGACTTGTATAGCATTCCATAAGTTTCATCTCAACTGCTGAAAGATCAAGTGTGGTTCATGTGCACTTTGCCTCAGAGCTTGTATTTGAATTGTCATGTAGCACTGTATTTGTAATTGCCTCTGCCTCTCTACTTCATGCATATTTGTCCTTACTATACACACATTTCTCCCTTTTTTATTCTCCTAACTGATACATTCTCTCTCCCCTTTTTTTCCACAGCTAGGCTACCCTTAAACAGACTATTTACTGCAGCTCAGCACCCCTAGAGACACAGAAACACCAACCCTCAACTACCAGGCTTCCTTCTGCTCACAGCCACAGCCATTCAATAAAAGCACTTGCATGTGCAATTCTCACTGCACCTCTGTTAAAATTAGCCAAATAATTAACATTTTTCCCTATCACTGCTTTCCTTCATTCTAGTGGCAAGCTCAGGTGTACTGGGCCGTACTGTCCCCACTCCTGTCTGTACTACCCTAGACCCATCCTCATATGTTGGCCTGAAGTAATCCTCTCAACATCAGTAAACAGCCATTATCCTCCCCCCACCATCCCGTCTACACCTACCAGAGCAGTGAAAACAGTTACATGCTTAGTTACCCTTATGGTTATCTTTACAGATAGACTTTGGAATTTCTGTCTCCTGCGCCCTGGGTCAACCCACTCCATTCACCCTTTGCTTCGCTTTGGGCTCACTCTGCTCCCCTACCCTGCCCCCAATTTCCACCCGCCCCCACTACTGCTACATTTATTCTAACCATTTCCCCACCCCTCATCATCCACTATCCAGTCCACACCAACACTAGCCCAACCCCTCCCTTTCAGACATACAGTCAATATATACATCACTCACATCCAATCTCCTGCTACCTACTCTCCCCACCCCCATCCATCTTAGTCCAAATCTTGATAATCCACTACTAACCACCAATTCAACACCTGCTCAATATCCATGCCCTCCTAACTCTTCCAAACCCTCCTTACCCCCCTAACCTTGATATTTCTATTCCCTTATACCATGCCACCTCTTATTCTACCAACCATTCCCCCCTCACCTGTCTCCCATACTGAAGTACACAATATATATCACCACCCACTACCAAAGTCTTCTACTCCATCTACTCCATCCCCCCCATCACTTTAACCTTAGAATTATGCCAAACACAGCAATACTTCATATGGCAAAACTCATAATACACTTACCCAATAATATAAAACAAAAACAAACCCCCTAGTACTATCTCTCCTCAACATTCTCTACCTAGCAGGTGACATTCACACTAACCCTGGACCTAACTCATCCCCAGACAATACTCTCTCTCTAACCACCCCCCATAAAACTATTCAACTCTTTACTCTCAACACCCAGAGTCACTGCAATAAAGTATCCAACTTTCAAGCCTGGCTAAGCCACAACCAACTAGACATTGTAGCAGTCTCTGAGACATGGCTCAAACCCCATATCTCAAACTCTGAAATCCTACCCCCTGGATTTCAAGCCCTCAGGTGTGAACACATAAATAAAAAAGGTGGCGTTGTCATCATAATCTACTCTAACCTACTCACTGTAATCCCTTACCCAAACCATATTTCTCAATTCGCTAATGCACAACTAGTAGCATGCTTACTAAAAATGAATACCCATAAAAGCCTATGTATCATCACCCTATATATCCCACCCGGAAATATCACCCCAATCCTTGAAGAAATTCTCTTATAGGCCTCAACCAATATAAACAATGAAACATATATACTAGGCTATGTAAACATAAATTGGGATCACATCAATAACTCCACACCCTCCCAATCTATAAATCTCTTCAACTTTACCCAAATAATTAATTCTATAACCAGACCCAGTAAAGCTAAACCCCCAGGTTCTACCCTTGACTGGATCCTAGTCTCCCATCCAAATAAAATTACTAACTCTGGCACCATTCCTGACTCCATCAGTGACCTCCTCCCTGCCTTTGCCCTTCGCAAAACCTCCTCCCCCCTACATCAACATCACTACATACACACAAGTAACCTCAGTAATTTCAACCCCAACATACTCTCAAATTCCCTCACACAAATGAATTGGAACATTCTAAAAACGCTTCTTCTTGACAATGTTGTCAACTATTTTAGTTCCAGTTTTCTAAATACTCTAAACTCTCTAGCACCAATAAGAACAAAAAGAATAAAAACCAATACTGCCCTATTGGCAAACAAAAGACACCAAACAGCTTATGTGCCAAAGGGACAAATCCTGGAAACTATAACAAAAAATAAACTCCCAAAACCCTACTTCAATACACACAGCTCCCTAACCTCATAAAAATAAATAAATAAATAATTGGAGACAAAAAAATCCTACTACATCAAACTCCAGTCAAAATATTGCAAAAAAACTCTAAACAATTCTGAAACACTATAAACATACTTCTCAACCCAGGCACTAAAAACAATCCGTGCCCCGACCCCAGCAAATCTGATCAAGAATTAGCCTCATTATTCAACTCTTTCTTTATTAGCTCAATATCTGAACTAAACAAACCTTCCCCAACAACAATCTCTTCTCTTTGTGTACTTCCTCCTCCACAACCCCCCCCCCACCTACTGACCCCAATCCCCCCATCTTCGACCTCAAACCCATATCTACCAACTATATAAAAATACTTCTCTCTAAAATAAAACCCTGCTCCAATGTCCCTGACAACATGCCTTCATATTTTCTCAAGTCTGCTGCTGATGGGATTGCATTCCCTATTAGCATTTTAATCAACAGATCCATACAGGAATCCTATGTCCCCAAACTCTGGTGTACAGCCTATATTCTACCTCTCCATAAAGGCGGCAAAACCCTAATATCTCAAACTTGCGTCTCATAGCTATCCTCTCCCCAATCTACAACATCCTAGAAAAATGCATTCATCTCAAACTTATGCCTTTCCTAACTGAAAAACAAATTCTCACCCTAACCCAACATGGATTCCAACCCAGGCACAGCACTATAACAGCTCTTCGCTCATTCCTAGACACAGTCAATCGTGCCAGAGATTCCGAGGAAATAGTATCCACACTGCTATTAGAGCTCTCCAAAGCATTTGATACTGTTTCCCATACCCACCTTCTGAGCCATCTTTCAAACCTAAATCTCTCTCAAAACACCCAATCCTAGTTCTCAAGCTACTTGTCTGATAGATCTCAGGCTGTAAAATGGAGAAAAAGTATCTCTCCTTTTCTCCATACTCCTACCGGTTTACCTCAGGGATCCATTCTTGGTCAAATGTTGTTCAATATCTTTATCAGTACCTTTCACTCTGCCATTCCCAATGCCCAAGTAATCCCATATGCAGACGACTCAACTTTAGTCTGTTCCGCCACTAATGTCCCTGAGCTTCTAACAAAGACCCAGACTGCCTTCTTGATCACCGAGGCCTGGATGCTCCAAAATCACCCTTCCCCTAAATGCAAACAAATCCAAAATATTAATATTCCTACCCTCAAAATACTTCCCGTTTGACAAAACCTATTTCCAAATTGTAAGTCAAAACAACACTCCAACTGAAGTCGCACCCTCTGCTAAATTACTTGGTGTAACTATAGATGAGCACCTAAAATTTGACAACCACATACTTCAAAACATAAAAATAAACACGAAAAACTTGGTATGCCATACAGGAACAATCACTTCCTCACACCTCATACCAAGACACACTCACCTCTACTAACCTCCTCCCCACCCTAATGTAGGGTGCTCCCCTACTATCCAACCTATCTACTTCCAACACTTCAAAATTAGAAAATTGTTATAACAAAATTTACAAATTCGCCACTAATACCAAAAACTCCTCCCATCACTGTGTTGCCCTCCACTCTCTAAATTGGCTAGAATTTCCAAACTACCTAGATTACCTCTGACTTAACACAGACTGCTGTTCAACCCCACCAAATGCCCGCCCACACAAACATCTTACCCCCCCCCTACATTCCAAACAAAACTTTCAGATCTGAACACCAAGACTTAGTGTTCACAAAACTAACCATCCACCAGGACAACTACTCCTCTCTTTTTCCTTAGCCAAAAAATGGAATTCTCTTCCTCCCAATCTAAGGACAATGCAGAACATTGAAAACTTTTAAATACAGTTTCATTCTTACCTCTCTTCTAAATGGAAATGTACCTGCATTCTTCCAACCTAGCTCATCCCTTATCTTCTCTTAAATCCCTTCTAACCCTATCTCCAAGCTTTATTCCATCAGCTTTACACTAACTTTCTTAACATGTAGGTACTAATAATGCCCACCAACAATCTGCCTTTCTAAACTGCAACCTTTCTTAATCTTGAAATCTCGCTTGTTCATCTAGGTTATTATAAGCATGGCATCAAACTTATTAATGTTCGTGACATGATAACTACGACTGATTTTCTTATGTGAATATTGTAAATATTCTTCTTTGATTTGTATATGTATTTGTATTTTGCATTTGTTGTTTTACTTTTATTTTATATCTTTACTTATATTTTGCATTGTGGAGCTTTTCTCCCTGGGCCTCCACTGAAAATGGTCTCTCAGGGCCCAGTGGATTCTATGATCTTCAAACTGAAAATAAAGAAATAAGCCTCTAATACGTTGCTGTGAAGCGGTGGGCTTGTTTTTTATTGGGCGATATCTGTACATTAAAAAAAACTGTTGGAGAACATTTGTTCTCCAATAAAGTATCAAATACAGTTTGTCCATTATCTTAGTATAGTTACTTCATCTGATAAAGAAATTGACAGAAATGTTAGACAAAGCAGACAATTATACTTGCTTGGTTCTCCAGTTCATTTCTAATCCGGAGTGATTTCTGTGTACAGTCTGCACATCTTCATTGTGTCTCTGTATTTTTATTTAATTTATTTATGCATGTAGTATGGCAATCACTGTATGGGTGCATCCTCTGAAGAATTGGCACCCCATTTAAGATGAACTTCTATGCCAGCAATCACTTAATGGATAGGATCTGGCTCCTGTTACCCTGCAATGGATTAAGAGGGTAAGAGAATGAATGAATTATGATACTGTGTTTGAAAGAAAATTGTTTGGATGCTACTTTTAATGGTCTCAAGCAATAAAGTACTATAAGCATATTGTACAATGTCAAGTTTTTAGTAGTAATTATACTATTATTTAACAGAATTTGGGGGGGTTACCTCAATAGGATGAAGTTAACATCCTTTAAAGAACAAGCACTACAGTTAATGACTTAAATTTCTCTAAAATCTGATAAACAATTCTGGGTTTTTTTAATGTTATTATGATGGATTTATATCTAGTTAAATTACGTTAATGTTAAAGTAACTTACCCAGACTTTAACCCAAATTGAGGCCCAAAGAATCATTAGCATAAAATAACTCTAAAGCATTTAAAAAAAACTTTGTAATCCAGTAATACATTTAAAACTAATGAACTTCTTAAAATCCCTGCAAAATTTGAAACAAATAACTTGTAATAATATATTCCTAGAGATTTCAGACACTAGATACATTTATTTCATTATGTGTTACTAGAAAATGTTGAAATAATTGGAATAGATAAATCAAAATGATAAAACACTGAAAGAAAAATATGCAGTTTAACAACAGCCATTCATGGAAAAAGAGAGCTTGTGTTTTGTGTATATGGTAATATCATTTTCTTTAGATCAGGTCTCAAGTATACTGTTTTAATTAAACGTTAGTACACCTCGTCAGTAAATGCTAGTCATGCACATTTAAAATACTGATAAATTAATGTAATTAAAATCAAATGAATTGGCACAACAATAACTATTAGATATAGGGAAGCAAATAGATGCATCAGTATTTAAATTAACATTTGAAAGAGAAGCAAATTTGTTTGCTACATTCAAAGTATGATACATGACTATATTCTGAGAGTTAGAGCCAGATTCCTAAACAATGTACTCCACTGAGCAGGACTTTAAGCTCTACATAGGTGCACAAGGCCCCATCTTCTTCACAAACTGAACTAACGCCATGAAGCAGGCTCACACAAGTGGTAAACCTGCGCTACTATATCCCAACCAACTTCCCCCATGTGCTAATGACTGCACCTCCAGATAGTGTGTCATTCAAAGACTTATGATACTGCTGTACAACCTGGGTTCCACAACATGAGCTGTAGGACCCTGGTGGTATGCAAACAGTAGCAAAATCTGCTATGGCTGCAACAATCCTCCTTCCCTGACATTATGCTGCCCAAAAGACATTGCTGAACAACATACTATTTTCTCACAGAGTGAAGCTCCCTTTAATCTGCAGTGTATGGCAAAATAATTCCTACCAGACCAGCTATGGTATTCCTTACAGCGCAGACCACTCTGCTAATGTACAAACTACCCTTGTTCCCCCTACCACCACCTCTACTGATGCTAGCGAACTCTTGCCAGTGAGAAATTACTCCAATATTTGCAAGCATAAACAAAGACTGATTTCACTCATGAATCATAGGGTCATGGGTATGTACTAGGCTAAATACCATTAGGGCCTTTTGAAACCAAATCTCTGATAAGTTTGGTACCATTGATAAGTGCAAGCAGGGACTTGGGAGATGAAACATTTGCAAGCAGGGGCCTCACAGTTGAACCAGGTGCCAAATTCATGCCAGCTGCATATGAACATTACAGTTTAATGCACAGCTGTGTACTGTAAAGCATATCTTACCAACAGCTGCTTTATAGAGTACAGTTTAGGGCTGTCAGGCTACAAACAGCTATGTCTAGTTCCAAACATAGGAGTATCTGTTACATATCGGATTCCATGTACTTCAGTATTCCATTTAGGAAAATGGGACAATGACTGTGTCTCGGAGAATACTGCAATTCATTTCTTTGAGTCACTGTAGTCTGCAGCAACATGGTAAAGACAATATATAGACAGTATTAACTAGTCTTCACACTATCTTATTGAACATCAGTGTCTTCATCTACAAAGTGTCAAATTACTGTTAACTTCAAAATCCAAACAAAAACATTTTGTAAGTGAAAGCAAAATAATGCTTCTAAATACAAATTAATCAGAAAAATTGCACATTCATCTTTGTCTAGTTATGGGTTTAACTTTTAGTTTGGTCTGAATTACCTCCATTTGATGGTTTTGAATAAAGAAATCTGGTAGCATTTATAAACAAAGCAAGTACTCAAAGTCAAAATAATAGTTCACTCTACAGAATGCTTTAGATGAACCTACAGAAAAAAGCTGACTTATGTTTACACTGAAAACAGTTAACTCGAGAGTAGCACATTGGTAACAATGCTGACACACAAACATATCATTGGCATTAATATAATGCAGAGTCCTGCAGCAGACTTACTTTGACACAAGCCTGCCATGATTCCGAAAGACATGTTCTTGGTGTAAGTGACTTACTCTGGTATAAGGCCTATTTATAAACCAGGCCTACACCTGAAGCTAAATTCCAAAAGACTTGATCTTGGTATAAACACTTGCTGACTGAAACGGGGATACAATTTGAAAACGTATCCTCTACATGGAATGTCTTTTAGGAAAATCCAACAAGTTAAACTTCAAGATAACAGCTGAATGATCTGATACATATCTGATAATGTTAACAATATTTAATTAAACCCAAATAACATGCAGAAAATAACCTAAAAATCTATTTGAGACAAAGACTTGATAAGCGCTAGAAAAAATATGGAACATTTCTGTTTTTCTATTCATAGCAATATTTATCATCAACTTCCAGAAATTGGCAAGATACCAATAATGCTAGTTAAATTAGTTAACATAGTTAACCTGTGTATTGAGAAATCATAAAACTGCTGTTTCAATTCTAACCCTTTAAAGTTATTTAACAAAATACATTTTCTATTTCAGATTCAGATTCCCATCAGTCCAATATCTAAATGAAAAGATTTTTTTAATAATACTGCAACCACTGAACTGTTTTTGGAGTTTTCAGCTGCTCCATACATTTTAGCTAAGACATATTAATCCCAACCTACTAGGATTTCAGCATTCAAGTTTCCAGAATTTACACAACATAAGCTCACCTATTAAAAATTAGATGAGGAAAATGTCTGTTCAGCTTCTGAATACCATTAAAATTCCAAAATAAAATAGTAACAGTCTTGTGAATCAAAATAGAACAAAATACATACATACAAACATTTAAAGCATGGGCATTAAAGCCCTTCTAGCTTGTCAATATGTCAAAACAGTTAGTTGTACCATAACGTTAGATGTATGTAGTTCATCTCGCCTCACATTCTTCACTTGTGGGTTCGGAGCCGAATGTTGGCTCTGACTCGGCCTATTTACTAGCTCGAAAGTCTTTGATTGGCTGGGCTAAGATGGTATCCCACAATACACTGCTCCACATCCCCAGATCTAGTTTGCTGCCAACATAAGTATTGTATCCATCGCCCAAACATACACACACACCCATAACAACGAGGTCCAACAAATTATCCAAAGGGACTCTGTAATGTCAAAAGTACAAGGAGATCCTCCAAATCCTCCAGGTGTGGGGGACGGTGGTTGGGAGTAATGAAGAATGTGAGGCGAGATGGACTGCATACATCTAACGTTAAGGTGAGTACATAACTAACTGATGTTATGTAGTCCTATCTCGCCTACATTCGTCACTTGTGGGACAGCGTCCCTAGCACCTACATCCTGGGTGGCTCAATGGAAAATACTCCTGAGCACCGTGGAGCCAAAAGATGATCTGCCCCTGGACACCACATCCAATTTGTAATGGGAAACAAACATGTGAGGAGAAGCCCATGTTGCAGCTGCACATATATCATCCATCGATAATCTGGCCTGAAAGGCTGTGGAAGTGGAAACTGCTCTGGTAGAGTGTGCTCTGACTGGAAAAGGCAGGCTCTTTCCCCCTGCCTGATAAATAAAGGAGACGCAACCAGCTATCCACCTAGAGATGGTGACCTTGGAAACCGCAGACCCCAAGCAATTCTCTGAGAACGAAATGAAGAACTGGTCTGATGTCAGCCAATCTTTAGTTCTGTGTAGATAAAAGCATAGTTGGCTATGAACATCCAAAAGATGAAACTGGTACTCTGCCTTATTGGAGAAGTTGGGGAAGAAGACCGGTAGCTCAATGGACTGATTAATATTAGATAAGGACGCCACTTTGGGAAGAAAGACGGATTTGGTCTGAGAGAGACTCTATCTTTATGGAATACCAAGTATGGGGGCTTGATTGATAGGGCCTGGAGTTCTGATACTCGTCTAGCCGATGTGATCACTATCAAAAAGGCAGATTTCCATGTAAGAAATTTTAAATCGCAGGAAGCCGTGGGCTCAAAGGGTGGGAGAGTGAGGGCCTGCAGAACAAAATTGAGGTCCCAGGGCATAACCGGTTGAGATACTGGGGGACGAAGGAGAAGAGTGCCTTTCAGGAATGCTCTACACAGCCTGTGTGCCATTAAGCTAGGTTCATAAGCCACATGATAATTTGAAATAGCCGCCAGTTGAACTTTGATGGTGGCAGAGGCAGATCCTTGGTAGAATAAATGAGATAAAAAGTCCAACACAGAGTCAATGGGGGCTGTGTAGGGGTCAATACCTTTGGACTGGGCCCATATCGAAAACTTTTTCCACTTGCTATAGTAGATCTTCCTAGTGGACGGCTTATGAGAGGATGAAAGAATATGGACCACGTCTGGAGAAAAATCATGACACCTGACTACGGATGGAAGTGGAGTAGCCAGGCGGTCAGCCGGAGGGTCTCCAGGGAGGAGTGGAGCTGTACCGACATATGTGTCAGCAAGTCTGGATGAGGGTCCAGAGTCCAAGGAGCATCCACGATGTACGGCTGAAGGAAGGGGAACCATATTTGTCGAGGCCAGTGTGGCGCAATCAGAATCAATTTGCTTCCCAAGGATAGCGCTTTCTGAATCACCCTTGAGATAAGGGGAAATGGAGGGAAAGCATACAGCAGACCCGAGGGCCAATTGTGCGCAAGAGCGTCCCTTGAAGATTCCCCCGGTGGGGGGATCAGCGAGAAGTAGTTGCTGCATTTCACACTGAGGGGGCTGGCAAACAGATCGCAGCAAGGCTGACCCCATTTGCTGAATATGCTGTCCGCCACCCGGCGGTTCAGGGACCACTCGTAAGGCATGAGGATCACCCTGCTTAGCCTGTCTGCAATCACACTGGTTTTCCCCGGGATGTGCGTTGCCACCAAGGCCCGTTGGGAAGCTATCGCCCAATTCCACACTCTCATGGCCTCCCCGCATAGTGGGTACGATCTGGTTCCTCCTTGTTTGTTGAGATACCGCACTACTGACATGTTGTCTGAGTGTATCGCAATAGTCCCTAGAGGGAAGGACATCCTGAAGTGCCTGCAACGCTAGGAGCACTGCCGTCATCGCCAGGACATTTATGTGCAAGTCTATCACGTGCTCCTGCCATGTGCCTTGAACCATCCTGCCGAGATAATGCCCCCCACCCTATCTGGGAGGCATCCGTGGTCACTGTGGCTACCGGGTTGGGTGGAACAAAGGGTTTCCCTATGTTTAAGTTGTTGGTGCATAGCCACCAACTGAGGTCCTGCTTGCATTTGCCTGTGATTAAGATAGAATGGGATAGCAGTAGTCTTTGGAAGGACCATTGGACGAATAGGAGCCATTGTAAGATCCTCATATGTAACCTCGCTAACGGGACCATCATGATAGTGAACGCCACTGTCTCCAGTAACTGAAGAACTAGTCTTGCCCTCACACGTGTCAGAGACATCATCATCCGAACCTGTCGTTGCAACCCTGTGATCCTCTCCATAGGTAGGAATGCTCTCAATCGAACAGTGTCCAACTCTGCTCCTATAAATGAGACACGCTGTGAGGGTAGCAAGGCAGATTTTTTTCCAGTTTATTGTGATGCCTAACTGGTGACAAAGATCGATAGCAGTATCTCTGTTTTGAAGAAGTAGATGCTTGATGGGGGCGGATAGGAGCCAGTTGTCCAGGTAAGGAAACACCTGGAATCCTTGACGTCTCAAGTGAGCCATCACCACTGCCATGCACTTGGTGAACACCCTGGGTGCTGTGGTGAGACCAAAGGACAGGGCTCGAAGCGTAGATGACATCTGGATGCTCTGTCCATTTTGATGTGGTAATAAGTATACTTCAGGTCGATGGAGCACATCCATACTTCCTTTCCCAATAATGGGAGAATCAATTGTAGCACGACCATCCGGAATTTGGACTTGTGTACATAATGATTGAGTTGGCTGAGATCCAAAATGGGTCTCAGGTCCCCCGTTCTTTTCGGCACCAAAAAGAATCTCGAGTAAGTCCCTAATCCGATCTGGTCTGGGGGGACTGGTTGGATGACTCCTTTTTCTAGCAGCTGAGAAACCTCTGTTGCTGCATGACCCCTTTGACTGGGTGGAATGTCTGGGATCCTTTTGATGGGGGGGGGGGTATGGAGTGAAATGGGATGGTGTAACCTCCAGTGATTATCCCTAATACCCATCTTTCCTGGGTGATGTTGACCCAGGCTTCCGGATACAGGGAAATTCGACCCCCAACTGGCTCTGGAGAAGCACAGCCCGGGCACACCCTCAGGAATGAGAGTATGGGGAATCGCGAAAGGAATCACGGTCCCCAGAATTGCGGGGCCCCCCTCTGCCTCTGGGGCGACGTCTCCCTGAATACGACCCCCATCCCCTGCCTCGGGGGGGGGGGGGGGTCTCACCCTGTGCGGTAGGAAAAGACCTTTGAGATTTTTTGAACCACATCTTTCCCCCCTCGCTGAGCCTTGGGATAAGGCCTCGACGGGAGGGAAAACTGGACTCCCACGGCAGACAAGGTCTTTCCCTCTTGCTCGCACCTGATGAGTGTGTCTTTCACTTTGGTCCCGAACAAGGAGGAACCATCGAAGGGGGCATCAGTAAAGGAGGACTTAAAGGCCTCCGCAAAGTGACACAGGCATAGCCAGGCTTGCCTCCTGAGGGCCACTCCTGAACTAGCTGCCCTACTAGCTCCCTCGGCCGCGTACAAAATCAGTCGCATGGACGAATTAGCAATGGAGTTGAGGGTAGAGAGCTGAGCGTTGACAGTCTGAGTCACCGCCTCAGGCACGTTACCCATTAGAGTATCTCCTAACTCCTTAAGGAGATCTCTCTGGAGCCGTGAAATGAGACAAATAATTCAGTGACCGGAAGGTAAAGGTCGCTGAAGACAGTGTACGCTTCTCGTACCGATCCATAGACCTAGACTCCTTGTTAGGAGGATGGACCGAAGAGAAAGACTCAGCAACTTCCTTCTGTGTGGCAGCTGCCACCACCATAGCATCTAGCAGGACTCCCTTTGTCAAAAATTCTTTCCCTGGGGGAGCAGACAAAAATTTGTTGGTGCATTGAGGAACAGGCTCCACGGAGTCAGGAGTCTCCCACACCCTCCGACAAATAAGGTCCAGGAGCTTGCCGAAGGGTGGAGGGGCTGAGCGCCAAAGGCCTTAAGGAATACTGACTCGTCCTCGGAGGGGGTTTTGGAGGGCCAGTCTCCTCTTTGTTTCAAAATCTCCAGTATATTGGAGAACGAAACGTCCTCAGAGGAAGACCTAGAGGACCCCTCCGATTCCTCGAGGTCAGTATCGAACTGAGAGACTCATCTTGGGAGTCTATGTGCTTCCTCTTGCAAGATTTCTTTCTGGGGGGTTCCTCAGGCATAGGGTCTGAGGGCCCCTCAGAAAGAAGGGGACCACTCATGGGGGTATCCTTAGGCCCTCGTGCTCTGCTATCCAAGGATAGGTGGGTGTCAGAAGCTCTCGCCGGTGTTGTGGGGGATGAAGAACCGATCAGAGAGAAGTAGCTGACCTAGCCAGCACGCTCTGCATAGCCTCGAAGGCGGGACCTCCCGAATCGGAGGACCGAACACCTTCCAAGGCCATGATGGGGAATGGTGTCCCCGCAGCCAAGGCACCAAGGGGGAGGCTCGGAACCGCAGGGTGTTCCAAGACATCCCCCTCGGGCCCGACCGAGAAGACCTGAGTCTCGAACCCTGTAGACGGAACCGACAAGGTTGGAGCCGATGCGGGCACCGATAAACCCCGCTGGGGGATCGACGCAGGAATGTCCCTCAGAGTGGAACTTACCGGCTCCGATGACAAGGATGCGCTCGGAGGAGGAATGGCAGGTACAACTAACAGAGCTGGCTCCGAAGCCGACTGGATTGGAGCCAAGAAAAGTTTGGCCAACACCGGCGACTGTAGGAGCCTCTGCACCACCCTATCTACATCCAAATCTCAAAGCCTGGAGGATTTGGAGGAAATGGATGGAGACCTAGACCTCCTATCTGGAGAAGCTTGCCTCAAACTTGGTGACCGGCTCTGAATCTGTTCCAAAATTATCATAGCGGACGCAGACTCAGTCGACACAGCTACCTCCTGCGGCCCCAATGTCGGTGGAGCCGAGGAAGCAGACTCGACAATGGTAATTTTACAAGGTGGCTCCCAAACAACAGATCGAGCCGGAGACCTCTTCTTGGATTTGTAGGATTTAGACCGACTGGGAGCTGGGAGCCAAACCTAAATCCTCCTCAAAGGACGGTTTTAGCAGTCCCTTTAGTATCAATTTATTTTTCCTCTCTTGGAGCACCCGATGACTAAAGGCGTGGCAGAAACTGCACGACTCCTGAGGGTGGATGGCTCCAAGACGGTAAATATAGACCGAATGTCCGTCTGTGATAGACATTTTATAGGCACACTTTGTACACTTCTTAAAGCCCGAGGGCTTATGCTCTTTTTGTTCCTTAAGACATGCCAAGCCAACACTTGTAGCAGCCGCTACTGACAAAAGGAGGGAAACTGCCGAAACAGAAAACAGTGAACACGATAAACACAAACAAGGCACAGGGGAGAACATCTAAATAAAACGGTTCTCAACTTAAAATAAGAGAGACACACCTAAAGACAGCCAGACACCACAAGGAGGACTAGGTCCTCTAACTTAAATGGGTCTAGCCCGAGGGAGTAAGGGATACCACACACAAACACACTCGCAACCTACAAAAAGTAATGCAGCAACAACACTAATAACAACTCTATTTGAATACACACAATTAGCCAAAAGTCTTCACAAGAAAGAGTTTTTTTTGCAATACTTAGCCACAGCCAAGTCAAGACCACGTCCGAGCTCTACAAGTGGCAAATGAGATCTGGGAATGTGGAGCAGTGTATTATGGGATACCATCTTAGCCCAGTCAAAGACTTTCGAGCTAGTAAATAAGCAGAGTTGGAGCCGACATTTGGCTCCGAACCCACAAGTGAAGAATGTAGGCGAGATAGGACTACATAACATCACTTGTTCCCATAATAAATGTCCAAACTGTTCTTAAAAATATCTAAACTAGTATTTGCTTTAATGCAATTTGGTAGTCTGTTCCAAGCATCAGCTACTCTGTCAGACAACCAATTAGTACACTTCTCATGCCTATAGAATCTTCTACATTGGTTATCTGATGATTCTCTAGTACTTTTTGATAACCCCAAACATTCCCAGAGGTAGTGATCCCTAAATGCCCTATATACCTGAACAAGATCTCCCCCTAAATATCTGTAAGGGAGACTGTACAAAAGTTCAGATATTTTAGTCTTTCGTAATAACTTAGATTTTCACATCCATGGATGCCCTTAGTATATTTTCGCTGTACTCTTTCCAGTTTATTCATGCTTGTTTTCCTATAGAGTTTCCATATTGTTATTCCATACTCAAGTTTGGGTCTAATGTAACTAACAAACAATGACTTCATTATGTTTGACTTCCTAAACTTTATAAATCTTTTTATACAACCTATAGTTCTATAACTATCATTAGCAAATTGGTTTATACGATTAGAAAAACTCATAGCTGAATCTACCCATATACCCAGGTCCTTAAATGAGTCTACAGTTTCAATCACTGCGTGCTGTATTAAATTTTCATCTTTCAGTTTATGTCTCCCAAATCCCATATGCTTAGTTTTTTATGTATTTATCAAGATTATTATTCTGCTGTGCCCAAATGGTCAATTTAGTCAAATTACTTTGCAGACATGTCTTATCTGTAACACTTGTAATCAGTTTACCCAATTTCAGGTCGTCAGCATATAGATTGTAGAACACCTCAGATGAAAAAGTAAGGTCTGAAAGATGCAATCTAAACAAGTAAGGGCCTAGTACAGAGCCCCGTGGGACACCTTGACTGTAACCAAGGATTTCACCTGTCCAGTTGGTGTGTGATACTTGCCAAGTCCTATTTGTAAGCCATGCAACTATCCATCTCATCAACAGTACATCAATACCTAGTTGTACTAATTTATTGATCAGTGTTTTGTGCATGACCCTGTCAAATGCTGAAGTTAAATCTATATAAATCACATCACAGCACAATTTTTCATTCATAGCTGTTATTATATTGTTACAGAACATCATGTTACAGGCGGTAATATATCTGTTTTCAACATATGCAAGCTGATATATGGTTTCAAGTCCCAACCTATCCAGTTCTGACAAGAACTTATCCAGTATTACCTTCTCCATTATTTTTCCACAACATGAAGGTAGACTTAAGGGTCTATATGACTCTGGGTTTGTCCTACCCCCCCCTTTCCCTTAAAGACAGGTTTAATAAGTACATGTCTCCAGTCTTGAGGAATCTCCCCATATTTGTATGACCTAGTGAATAATAGATGTAATGGCAGTGTAAGTTCTTGCTTAAGTGTTCTCAGGTCATTGTTACTTATTCCGTCTCCTCCCTGCACTTTGTTTGGATCCAGTTTGCACAGTTTTTTTTTTCAATATAATCTAATTTGATTACAGTACCTGGGGTTACCTGGATGTCACTAGGACAACTTACCACCCCTTTTGTGGAGCCAAACTGTTTTGCATAAGATTTTGTAAATATATCTATAATCTGTTGTGCCTGAGAATAAATTTTAGAATCTGCACACAGTTTATCAATTTGTTTATCTTTACTCCTTCCACATCTTATGTATCTATAAAAAATATAAATAGCTATCTCAGAGATGTTGCAACAGCTTTGAAAATTTATACAAGTGTCTCCCTGGTATAAAGATTACAAACACAGTCAAAAAAATAATCTAGTACTGATATCAGAATACTCACTACTAATTACTTCCATTTTGCTCTTCAATCTTGCAACTTTCTTCAGGAATTTTGGAATTAGGGGATTGGTGGGTAAGCATAAAGCAGACTTGGGGCCCAACTCTGCAGTAGAGTATCTGGGCCAAGTAGCTGCTGCATTTGTTGTTTAGAGGAGAAGCAAAAAAGATCTCAGCAAGGTTGGCCCCACTGATGGAAAAGCATTTCTATCACCTTCGTGTTGAGAGGCCACTCATAAGGTAGAAGAATGTACCTGCACGATTTGTCTGCTATCATGGTGGACTTCCCGGGAATGTAAATTGTTATGAAAAAGAGGTTGGATGAGATCACCCACTTCCATTTTCACACAAGGGGTATGATCTGGTCCCTCCTTGTTTGCTGACTCACCAAACTACTGACATAGTCTGTTTGAATCACAATTGTCCCTAAACGGGGAGCATCCTGGAAGGCCTACAATGCTAAAAGCACTGCTGTCATCCCTAGGACACTGACATGCAATCTGGCCTCCTCAGGTGACCAAGTGGCTTGAACTGTTTTCCCCAGGAAGTGCCCCCCATCCAATTTGGGAAGCCTCCATGGTCACTATGGCCTTGGGTTGAGGGAGAATGAAAGGAAGGCCTTGAAAAGTCTGGGCTGAATGAATCCACCACCAGAGGTATCTCTTGCATGTCTGTGTGATTCTTATTTGTGCTGACATGAGCTGATTAAGAATTGACCACTGTGTTGCTAATATCCAGTGAAGAATTCTTATATGAAATTTTGATAGAGGAACCAAGATTATGGGAGCGGACACTGACCTCAAGGCCTAAAGGATCAATCGAGCTGAAATTATGTTACTGCAAATTATTTTCCTGACCTGGAACCTGATATTCTGTACTCCTGATAGAAGAAGAAAAGCTGTCACTGATACCGTGTTGAAGACTGCCCCTATGAATTCTAAAGTGTGAGTTGGCTGGAACTGAAACGTTTTGTAATTTATGGTTATCCCTAGATGAGAACAAATCTGAGAAATGTGATCTCTTGCTTGTTAGTAGATGCCTGGTCTGGGCAGTAATGAGACAGTTATCTAGATATGGAAACACTCTGAATCCTTGCAGTCTCAGGTGCGCTGCTACCACTGCCATGCATTTGGTGAACACCCCGGGGGCTGTGGTGAGGCCAAAGAGCAGTGCTCTGAACCGATAGTGACTGGCTCCCAGCCAGAAGCATAAATACCTTCTGGATTATCTGTTCATCTTATGTGACAGTACGCATCCTGAAGGCCTACTTAGCACATGCAGTCATCCTTTCCCAAGAAGGGTAGGAAGGACTGAACCATGACCGTCCAGAACTTTGTTTGTCAAACTTGCTTATTCAAAGTGCTGAGATCCAAAATTGGTCTCCAGTCCCCTGTTTTCTTGGGCACTATAAAGAATCTTGAGTAAGTTCTGGATTCTGACTGGTCTGGGGGGACCTCTTGGATTACTTTTTTCTAGCAGCTTTTGTATTTCTACAGCTACTGCTTTACTCTGATTGGGTAGAACATCAGGAATTTTGCATACAGTTAGGGGTGGAAGGGAAAAGAGAATTATATAACCTCTGGAAATAATCCTCTGTACCCAATTATCTATTGCCATTTCTAGCCAAGCTCTCTGGTGCAGGAATAATTGACCCTGATTACCTCATGAAGTGGACAACTGGGCTTCCTTTCAGGAGTGCTGGTAGGGTTTATCAGAGAAAATCTTTGGACCTCTGGTTTTGCAGGCCTCCTCTGCTGTGGAGGCATCATCGTCCATTAATGTTCCCACCTCTGCCCCTAGGGGAACTATCTCCATGTGTATCCTGGAAAGGACCCTGGGACTTTCTGAACCACATCTTCTAACCCCCCCCCCCCAATTGATGCCTAGAATAAGATCTTTGAGGGGGTCAATAAACATACACCCACTGCAGAGAAGATCTTTCCATCCTTCTCACACCTGGAGTGTGTGTTCTTCACTTTTGGGCCAAACAGTGAACTGCCATCAAAGGGTGCATTGACAAACTAGGAGTTGAAAGGCTCCACAAAATCACATAAGCTCATCCAGGCATGACACCTAATAGATATGCCTGAACCTGAGTAGATTTTGGATCCGGTCTTGTTTTTTTCTGTGGTAGCTCTGCGGAAGGAGTTGAAGTGGACAGTCTTGGAGACACAGTCAAGGTCTCTAGTTTTTATCTTAGGGGATTGAGGCCCAGTGATAGCCTCTCCAAAAGAAGATGGAAGCAATCCCTTCAAAATTTGTTTATTTTTCCTATCTGCTGTTGTCCTAGGATTGAAATTTTTGTAGACAGAACAATCTTCTTGCAGATGCTGAAGGCCTAAACAACAAACACAAAGTGTGGGCATCTGAAAGTGGTAATTTATGCCCACACTTCTGACATTTTTTGAAGCCGGATTGTCATTTATCCGACATGACGACTTGCAGCAGAAAAGGCGATAGCAAATACAGAAAGATGAAAGTTTTTTTTAACATAATAAAGAAAAAAAGAAATCCTAGCAATGGTACGAACATGTACTATAGAAAGAGAAATGTATACAGTATAAGAAAAAATACCAACTATGGTAAAAGAAAATTACACTGAGTGTAAAGGGTAAGGGAAAATATATTTATATGTTAAAGAGAACTATCAAGGGAAAAAAAATAAAACAAACACTTATCTCAGTACAAGCTCGAAAGCTCGGGCTGACCATGTCTTTCACAAGAGAGATCTGAGGTATGTTAGGGGTTGGTGCATTATGGGTAAAGGAGGAGTTTGAGAGCTTTTTGGTGGCCACGAGCTAAAGTAACGGCTGTGTCAGATCCCAGGATCGGATGTGAACCCAACAGTTGAGGACAGAATGAAAACTGACAACATCAGATCAACTACTATATGCAAATTTGGGTTGCAGAAAGAAAATGCACATGATTATTTTAACTGAAAAAATTCTGAAAAGATGTAAATAATGTGCAGAAGAAATGCAGCCTGTAAGTTCATATAGTCCATTATGTAAAGCAGAAATAAATAAGCCATTTGCATCCAAAAAAGTAGCAATTGTGTCACACACTGTGTAATACTATGAACAATTTAAAAACAAAAAACTGAGTACTCATTAAACTGTGTTAATTCATTCTTATTACCATAAAATGAACACTGGTGTTTAACTTTCCATTGTCCTTATAAAACAACACAACTTGGTTTTACCAATAAAACATTGTTATACCGACTGTCCCCATCACACATGCAAATGAAAGCTACATTACAGACATAACCCAATCTGGCCCAACTATCTGGAAAAAACCCTAAACACAGGGACAGATTTTACATATTCCTCTTATATACTTAGAAAGTTGCTTGTGTAACATTTTGCATTACAATGCATTTTCTGAAGACTATTAACCCAGAAACTCATATGTCCGTCATTACTTACTGACTTTGGTCATCAGTGATTTACCAGAAAACTACAATTGTACAAGGGACAGATAAAAATGTGAAGCCAAATAAGAGACATTATGCAAAATCAAGTTTGAGAGCCATAACTACAGACAATTAAAAAATACTCAACATTACTACAATAGGAAGAAGTATCTAAATTGCAAAGTTAAAAAGAAAAGCCGATACAGTGTGACCAATATCATAGCTATAGTCCACCTAACCAGCCTTCCTTCATCTACTATAAA